>NW_007079687.1:0-1759 GCF_000164805.1 Carlito syrichta | reverse complement strand
AAATATGTAAAAAGGAACTTATAACATGGCTGTTTTAATCTATGAAACTGCAAAGCTCCCAGTTCAGCTTTGGAACTAATTTATTAGCTATATGGGATATGCATTTTTTATTTTCCTTTGGACTGTTTTATTAAATAAAGGTATATTTGTAAGCACTGTTGGTTGTCTATTCAAACAAAATTCTTCTCTTTCATTACTAACAGAATCTCATCCTACATGCTCTTCTTTCAATGTGACATCTATTTGCCTCCTTGCACCTTGTAACCAACTCATCCAACAAAGAATGTAGAAAGTGATATTATGGGAGGTTAGGTAATAAAAGGCAATATAGCTTATATTTGGTCTTTTTTCTTGGGTTTCTTACCCTTAAAACATAGGCACGTTTTGTAAGGAAGTCAAGAATTCTCATGAAAAGGTCACAGGTACATGTTCCAGCCACAGCTTCAGCTGTTATAGTCCTCCCAGCCAACGGCAAGCATCAACACTAAATGTGTTAGTGGGAAGCCTTCAGAAAATGTCACTATAAGTCTTCAAATATTCCAGCAGAGGCTTAGACACCATGGAGTAGACAGAAGCCATTCCTGCTGTTCCCCTATCAGAATTCTTGACTCACAGATTCCATGAGCATAATAAGGGATTGTTTTAAGCCATGAAGTTTTGAGGTAATCTGTTATGCAGCCATAGTAACTGGACCAGTTGTGCACAATGAAGTCCATGATATTCAGGGGACACTTACAGAACATGTAGCCCCAGGGGTGGATTCTGATTAAATGAAGCATGTAGTGCTCAGTCAGGAGCAATCATGTACCCAGTTAACATTTGGAAATGTCTAGAGATGTTTTTGGTTGTCACAACTAGGAAGGCGGTGCTTCTGGCGTTCAATGGGTAGAGGCCAGGGATGTTGCTAAACATCCTACAATGCACAAGACAGTCCAAACCGCTCCCTCCTCAAATAATTATCTAGCCCTAAATGGAAATAGTGCTAAAGTTGAGAATCCCTGCATTAAGCCAATAGCTTTGGGCATATAGATGTTACCAATTAGTAGCTACTTGTGAAAGAAATTCTTCATAGGTAGGTGGGAGAAAAAAGATGCTAAGACAGTGTTAAAATATATCTCCAGCTGACAGACAAAATGGACTCCCTGCAGGTAAATTGAGGTACACCAGAAACAGAACCAAGCAGCTATAGAAGGGAGAGGGGTTGGTTGTATATCCTTGTTTTACTATCTGCCATAAGGTCTTCTGTCCTGTAATTCAGCAAAAATTAGCCTTAAAAAATGTCAAAACAACCACAACAGGAATTTTCCAATGGACCCTGTTGCACATCAGTTAACGGAACTCCCCCCATCCCCAACGAGCTGTCCCATCAGCAGTTCCAGTTGGACCACTGGATATCAGGAGATGAGACCATCCTTGTAAACAGTCTTTGCAGATAAACAACCACAGACCTCAAGCTGGTCTTAGTTGGTTTACAGAGATTGCACACAAAATATCTTTGTGCCCTATAGTTCAACTTTTTGACATAAAGCATCAAATTCTACTTCATTTTAATGTTAAAACTTCACACTAAAATGAACACAGAATGTATGTTACATATACATTTACCCACTTCACAGGCACTTGACTTCCCTCATGAATATATTTATATATTTCCCCCAACCTGCTAAATACGCATATAAGGCAGACCTTGAAAGACAAAACCCAACTTTCCTTCTGCCCTCTTCAAATCTGTGCTTTCAGTTTTCCTGGAGGCTATGTT
>NW_007079686.1:0-33570 GCF_000164805.1 Carlito syrichta | reverse complement strand
TTAGGACTTTGTCAGACATGGAGTTGGCAAATATTTTTTCCCAGTCTGTGGGCTGTCTCCTTGCTCTCTTGATGGCTTCTTTGGCTTTGCAGAATCTTGTCAGTTTAGTGACGTCCCACTTGACTATCTTATCTCTTATGACCTGGGCACTTCGGATTTTGATCAGGAATTGGTTGCCGGTTCCAACTTCCATAAGAGTGTCCCCTGCACTTTCCAAGGTTCTTACAGTTAGAGGTTTTACATTTAGGTCTGTGACACATTTAGAGTTAATTTTTGTGTATGGGGAGAGATAGGGATCCTGTTTTAATCTTTTTCATGTGGTCAGCCAGTTTTCCCAGCACCACTTACTGAATAGGTTCTCCTCTCCACAGTAGTGGGTGGTGGAGGCTTTGTTGAAGATGAGTGGGTTGAGAAATTAAGGTTTTGCTTTTGGAATCTCAATTCTATTCCATTGGTCTATATGCCTATTCTTGTACCAATACCAGGCTGTTTTGATTATTGTAGCTTTATGATAACATTTAAAGTCTGGGAGTGTGAAACATCTTGCTTTATTTTTTTATTTGCTGAGAATTGTTTTGCCTATTCTTGGTCATCTATGTTTCCATATGAATTCTTGAATTGTTTTTTCTAGGTCTGAGAAGAATGGTGCTGGAAATGTGTTGGGTATTGCATTAAGTCTATAGATTGCCTTAGGTAAAATGGACATCTTAACAATGTTGATTCTTCCAACCCATGAGCATGGAATATTTTTCCACTTGTTTGTGTCATCTTTTATTTCTTTGAGCAGTGTTTTGTAGTTTTCATTGTAAAGGTCTTTCACATATCTGGTTAGGAAGATGCCAAGGTATTTCTTTTTTGTGTGTGGTTATTGTAAATGGAATTGTGCTTTTTATTTGGGTTTCTGTTTGTTGATTATTGGTGTATAGAAATACAATTGTCTTTTGTACATTTATTTTATACCCTGAGACTTTGCCAAAGTCCTTTATCAGTGCAAGGAGGTTTTTGGCAGATTCTCTTGGGTTTTCAAGGTATACAATCATATTGTCTGCAAAGAGAGATAACTTGACTTCCTCTTTTCTTGTGTGAGTGCGTCTGATCACATTCTCTTCTCTGATTGCTTTAACTAGGACTGCCAAAACTATGTTGAACAGGAAGGGTGAGAGGGGGCATTGTTGTCTTCCAGTTTTCAGGGGAAATGGTTCCAATTTTTATCTGTTTAGGAGTATTCTGGCTGTGGGTTTCTCATAGATGGCTTTTACTATTTTGAGGTATGTTCCACCTATGCCTAGATACTTGAGGGTTTTTATCAAGAAGGTGCTGAATTTTATCAAAAGCTTTTTCTGCATCTAATGATATAATCATGTGATTTTTGGTTTTGAGTCTATTGATTTATTTACTTACATCTATAGTCTTAGGAATGTTGAACCAGTCTTGCATCCCCGGGATGAAGCCTATTTGATCAGGATGGATGATTTTTGAGATGTGTTGTTGAATCTGTTTTGTCAGGATATTGTTGAGAATTTTAGAATGTATGTTCATCAAAGATATTGGCCTGTAGTTCTCTTTCTTTGTTGGGTCTTTACCTGACTTTGGTATCAATGTGATATTACTTTCATAAAATGATTTTGGGAGAGTTCCATCTTTCTCAATTGTCTGGAATACTTTCAATAGGATTGATATCAGTTCCTCCTTGTGTGTTTTCTAGAATTCTACTGGAAAGCCGTCTGGTCCAGGACTTCTTTTTGTAGGTCATTTTCTTATGACATAATCAATTTCCTTGATTGTTATTGGTCTATTTAAGGTCTCAGTTTCTTCTTGTTTCAACCTAGGGAGGTTGTCTAATGTCAGAAAATTCTTCATTTCCCTTATGTTTTCAAGCTTGCTTCCATACAGTTGTACATAGTAGTCTTTGAAAATCCTTTTTATTTCTTCAGGGTCAGTTGCAACTTCATCGTTTGTGTTTCTGATTGAGTTTATTTGGACTTTCTCTCTCTTTTTCTTGGTCTGTCTGGCTAGAGGACCATCTTTCTTGTTTATTCTTTCAAATAGCCAGCTTTTTGTTTTGTTGATTTTTTTTGTATTATCCTTTTGTCTTCTATGTCCTGGATTTGGGCTTTTATTTTGGTGATCTGGATTCTTCTGCTGAAGTTAGGGTTTTGGTGGTTTTGCATTTCCTTACATGACTTGTGAGACTGTTAACTTGTGATCTTTCTATTTTTTTCATGTGTGTTTGTAAAAATATGAATTTCCCTCTTACTCCTGTTTCATGACATCCCAGAGGTATGTTTCTTCATTTTCATTTGTTTCCAGGTATCTTTTAATCTTTGTTTTAATTTCATCATTGACCCAGGAGTTACTTAGCATTGTACTGTTTAGTGTCCATGTCTTTGTGGGTTTTGGGGGAACTTTGTTGGTGTTGATATTTATTTTTATTCCACTGTGGTCTGAGAAGGTGCATGGCAAGATTTCAATCTTATAAAATTTGTTTATGTTTGATTTATGGACAATGATGTGGTCGATCTTGGAGTACGTTCCATGTGGTGATGAGTAGAATGCATATTCTGTGGTCATTGGGTGGAGTGTTCTGTAGGTATCAATTAAATCCATTTGTTCCAGAGTCTCGTTGAGGTTCTGGGTCTCCTTGCTGATTTTTTGTCTTGATGATCTGTCTAGGGTTGTGAGTGGGGTAATAAAGTCCCCAGCTATGATAGTGCTAGAGTCAATCTCTTTTTAAAGTTTCCTTAGAAGTTGCTTTACAAGCATTGGTTGACCCTATGTTAGGTGCATATATGTTTAGGATGCATATTTCTTGTTGATGTATTGAACCTTTTATTATTATATAGTGTCCTTATTCATCTTTCTAAATTTTTGATAGCTCAAAGGGTATTTTGTCTGATATTGAGATCACTATTCCAGCTTTCTTGTGTGTTCCATTTGCCTGAAATTTTGTTCCTCATCCTCTTACTTTGAGTCTGTGAATGTTCTTTCTGGTGAGATGAGACTCTTGGAGAAAATATATTGTTGACTCATGACATTTTATCCATTTTTCCATTCTATGTGTTTTCAGTGGTGCATTAGTCCTTTAATATTCAGGCTAATTATTGAAACAGGGTTTATCTTTGTCATGAGGTTTTTATAGATTTGTTGTTGGACTTGTTTTTTTTTTTTCTTTCTTTTGGTTTTTTGGATTGGTTCATGTGTTTTTTTCCTGTACTCTTGTGAAGAACATTGTTGTTCTTTTTCCCTTTTCTTCTGTGTTTAATACTTTCTTAAGGGTTTCTTGTAGGCCAGGCTCGGTGGCTCAGCCTGTAATCCCAGCACTTTGGAGGCCAAGGTGAGAGGATTGCCTGAGTCCATGGGTTTGAGACCCACCCAGGCAACTTGGTGAGACCTCATCTCTACAATAAATAAAAAATTAACTGGGTGTGGTAGTGCATACCTGTAGTTCCAGCTACTTGGAAGGCTGAGGTGGAAGGATCATAGGAACCCAGCAGTTGAGGCTGCGGTGGCCATGAGTATGCCACTGCCCTGGAGCCTGGGTGACAGAGTGAGACTCCAACTAAATAACAAAAAATAAAATAACAACAACAAAAAAAGAGTTTCTTGTAGGGATGGTATGGAGGCAGCATAAGTACTTAGGGACTGGATGTCTGGGATAGATTTTAATTCTCCTTCACTGATGAAGCTTAGCTTGACTGGGTAGGTCATTCTTGGTTGAAATTGTTTCTCTTTGAGAACTTTGAATATTGGGCTCCAAGTTCTCCTAGCCTGAAGTGTTTCTGTAGATAAATCTGCTGCTATTCTAATTGGTCTTACTTGGTAAGTAGTGTGACCTTTTTCTCTTTCTGCTTTTAGGATTTTTTCTTTTATACTTAATTTGTTCGGGTGAATTATTATGTGCCTAGGAGTTAGTGTTCTCATTTGTTGTCTTGCAAGGGTACTCTGAATCTCTTGTGTTTAAATTTTTGCATAACTGATGAGATGAGGGATGTTTTCTTGAATAATTTCATGGAATGTTTGTTCCAGGGTGGGCTCTGTCTCTGTTTCTGCCTCAGAAAGTCCAAATCTCTTAAGTGTTCTCTTGAAGTAATCACTCATCTATTGAAGGTTTTGTTTTGTCTTTTTAAGCTTCTTTTCTATGTTTTTGACAGTTTGGTTTAATTATATATTTTGGCCTTCAAGTTCTGAGATTCTTTTTTCTGCTTGACTAATTCTGCTTTCCATGCTTATTAGCTTGTTATTTATTTCAATCACAATATTCTTTACTGCTGTTATCTCAGTTATCAACACCTTCTTATTTTCCTCTTGTCTTTCCTCAATTCTTTTTATTCTCTCTATTAATATTTTGATGTCTGGGTTTGTAGTATGGGACCAGTCATTTTGGTGGCTCTTCATTGTTTGCATTCCAAAGTCTGTATTCTCATTATCTGATCTCCCAGGGGTATGTGTGAGACCTATATTCTTCTTCTGTTTTTTCTTCATTTGTGTAGGTTTTCCTCTCCACTTTTTCCTTTTTTCCTCATCTTTTTTAATTCTGTGATTCAGGGGTGGTGGGGTTGCTTTTACTTCTGTTTGCTCAATCTCCTTTTCTTCCTTGTGTGAATCCTCTGACTTTGTTCAATTCTGAAGCTGGACTGTAGGTTGGTGGCTATACTTTTTGCAGTTTCGACATTTATTTGGGGGGAGAGCTGTGATTCAAAATCTCTCTGCAGATCCTGGTATCCACCGACAGATGTATGGATATATTCTGCTTCTCACTGCCTTGTAATCTGTCTGTGCAATGGGAATATAGGTTTACTCCCTAAAAGTAAATGACATAAGAAAAAGGAAAGGGAAGGAACAGGGAGGGGAGGAAGCAGAAGGTGGAGAGAGTGAAGAGTTAGAGGGAAAACAGATAAAGCTATCCATTAACAAATGAAAATAGACCTGAAGATAGATAAGAGTAAGAGAAAAAAAAGAAAAAAAAAGAACAACAACCAAAAAACTAGGACATACAGTCATACAGACACACAAGCTGACCAACCTCCTTATGATGTACTATTCCTCTACACAAACATAAGTTCTTAGATCCAAGTTGGAGGTTGGGCAGAGCTGGGTGGAGGTGGGCAGGGCAGTGCATGTCTCTGCCTGGCCATAGGGCTCTGGTTCTACTGCAGCCAGGTCCTGCTGTGGGAGGCAGAGTGTGAGACAGCTGGGCACTGCACATCAGCATGTCTCATGTGACTTGAGCCTCTTTTTCTTTCTTTGTTCTTAGGTCCCAAGCTGAAGGCCACACAGAGCTGGGCAGAGCTCATGGGGCAATGCAGGTTTCTGCCTGATCTCAGAGCTCCAGCTGTTCTCTGGTCCCATTGTGGCCAGGGGTGAGTCGGGGGTGGCAAAGTGTGAGACTGCTGGGGGGTGTTGGTCAGCGTAGTGCAGGGTGACTGGGGATGGGGTGATGCAGCCAACAAGGGATTCCAGAGCTCCATGGTGAGGTTTGGGGTGGGGAGGGGCACTGCAGTCAGGGAGGGAGTCCGGAGCTCCATAAGATTGGAGCCAAGGGCCTCCACAGGTGGTGGGGGCTTGGGGTGGAGTAGGGCACTTCAGCCAGGTGGGAGCCCGGAGCTCTGAGGGGTGGGCACCAAGGTCCTCCGCAGTTTATGGCAGCTTGGCAAGGGGCGGGTTGCTTTAGCCAGGGAGGGAGCCTGGAGATCCAAGGGGTGGGTTCTGAGGACCTCCACGGGTGGCGGCAGCTTGGGATAGGGTGGGACAGTGTAGCTAGGGAGGGAGTCCAGTGCTCTACAAGGCAGTAGCTGAGGGCCTCCATGAGCAGTAGCGACTTGGCACCGGGTGGGGCAATATAGCCAGGCAGGGAGCCCACAGGTACATGCAGCCAGGAGCCTAGTGCCACCTTGGGTGGAACAGGGGTGGCGGCCGGGGCCATAACCGCTGAGCAACACATGGGACCAAGGGCTTCCAGGTCTCTGACTGGTGCAGAAGTCTCAGAAGGATGACAATCTCTCAAAGAGGTCAGCTAGGTCTTTCCTGCATTCCTCAGGGCTTCTTGGGAATTTGGTTTACCAGAACTTGTTTCTTTGAACCCTTCATTCTGAAATACCTCCAATATCTGCTTTGCCATCACTGGTGAGTTGGGGTGTTTTACTAGTGCACACAGACTGTGCATAGAGTTATTGATGAAATTCTGGGGATGGAGGGGCTGATAGGGAGTGGTAATTGCTACACAAAGGTCTCCTGAGCAGCAGAGATGGGAGCAAAGAGGCGCCGAGAGCTTCTCCTGTGGAGAGGCACAGCCAAGCCCTGCAAGTGCAGTCCTGGGAAAAGTGTCCCAGGGGATCCTCAGCACAGGCAGGCTCCCAGAGGAGAAGATTCATTTTTAAAAGATGAATTGAACAATACAATGAAACAATTCTATCTAACACAAATATAAATAACACTCAACCAAAAAAAAATAGGAAACACATTCTTCCCAAGTATAGATAAGACAATCTCTAAAATAGACCATATATTTGGTGATAAATTATCAATTGACTTTAAAAGATCAATATCATACTAAGTATCTTCTCTGGCAACAATGAGATGAAGTTAGAAATCAATTTCTAAAGGAAACAAATAAACCTACAAATTTGTCAAAATTAACACCAGAAAATTTTTCTAGGAAACCACATAATCAACCAATGGAACAAAGAAGATATCATAAGGGAAATTAGAAAATTCACAAAGATAAAAGAGAACATAACACAACATATCAAAATTATGGAACATAGTAGAAGCAGTACTGAAGAGGAAATGCACAGATATAGATGCTTACATTAAAAAAGAGGAAAAAGCACAAATCAATGACAACTTTAATATTAAGTATGATAAAACAAAAGAATTAAAAAATCCAAATCTAAATCTAGAAGAAGTAAGGAAGTAATAAATATAAGAACAGAAATAAATAAAATAAGAAAATAAATATAGAAAAAAATGAATGAAACCAAAATATGGATCTTAAAAACAATTAACAATATTTGCAAACTTTTAACCAGATTAAAAAGACAGAGAGTGAGAGAGAGGGAGAACTTAAATTTTAAAAATGCAAAATGAAACTGAAAGCTTGAATATTAACACTTTAGAAATAAAAGGATTATAAGAGAGTATTATAAAAATTGTGTGCTAACAAATTTGATAGAGTAGTTAAAGTGGACAAATTTTTACAAACAAAACCTACAAAGATCAAATTATAAAGAAATAGAAAACATAAATACAACTATAATTAGTGAACAGATTGAATCAGTAAACAAATATCTTCTGACAGAAACAGTGCTTGGTGGCTTCACTGGAGCATTCTACCAGGAAAACTAGCACCAAGTTTTAAAAACTTTCAAAAAATTGAATACCTGCTATGCTTGCTAATTCATTCTATGAGGTCACCATTGTTCAAAAACAGATAAAGATACTAGAAAAACATTAATAGTAATAAGAGGCCAACGTCTCAGGTATACTGGTACAAAAATGCTCAATAAAATACTAGCAAATCAATTCATAAGTACACTAAAAATATTATACACCATGACCAAGTGGGCTTCCTAGAATGTAAGAAAATGTATTAGACAAAAATTGATAAATGTAATATACCACTTAGCAGAATAAAGGAAAAAAGTGATTATCTCAATTGCTGCACAACAAGAAAACAGACTCAATATAATAAAAGCCATCTATGAAAAATACACAGCTAACATCATACTTAATGGTTTAAAAACTTTTCCTCTAAAATCAAGCAAAGGACAAGGATGCCCAATCTCACCACTTCTGCTGAATGTACTACTGAATATTCTAGCCAGAGGCATTACACAAAAATAAATAGATAAGTAATAACATCTATATTTAAAATAAAATATTTACCTGTCTCTGTACACTGCATGATCTTATATGTAGAAAACTCTAGTTTCCACCAATATAGCTAGAAATAATAAACAATTAGAATTTAGCTAACCTGTGAGGTACAAAATCAACCTAATCAATCAGTTACATTTTTATACACTAACAACAAACAGTCCCAAAATGAAATTAGGAAAACTAATAAAATAGCATCGTGAATAATAAAATACTTAGCAATTAACTTAATAAAGGAGATAAAATATTTATACAATGGAAATTACCAAGCACCGTGAAAAGAAACTAAAGACTGACATAAGTGAAAAGGTATCTTATATTTGTGAATTGAAAGACTTAATATTAAGAAGTCAATACTACTCAAAGTGATCTACATTCAATTCAATCTCTATAAAAAGCCCAACGATTTTGTGTGTGTGTGAAAGAAAAGAATCTTATACTAAAGTTCATATGGAAATTTAAAGGACTCTGACTAACCAAAATAGTCAAAAACAACAACAACAAAAAAAAACTAAGTTGGAAAATTGGTAGAATTCACACTTCTTTATTTTAAACCTGAGTATTGCACTAAAATCAGAGAGATAGAATGGAACAAAACAAGAGTCTAGAAACAAACTCTCACATAAATTGTCAAATGATTTTCAATGCAGGTGCTTGTACCATTCAATGGGGGAAAGGGTTGTCTTTTAAACAAATTGGTTTTGGGAAAACTAAGTTTCTGCACACAAAAGAACAAAGTTGAGCCCTTATCCTAAACCATACACAAAATTTAACTAAAAGATCTAAACATAAGAGCTAAAATTATAAAACTCTTAAAAGAAAACTTAGGGGTAATGATTCATGTCATTGGATTTGGCAACTTTTTGAATATTGATGTCAAAAGTACGGGCAATATGATAAAAAATAGATATATTACAGTACCTTTTAAAAATATCTATGCCTCAAAGGATACAATCAACACTGTGAAAAGGGAGCCCTCAAAATGGTTGAAAATATTTGAGAATCATATATTTGATAATTAGCTAATATTCAAAATATAGAGAGAACTTTTGAACTGCTAAAGCTTAACAGCAACAGCAAACTAACTACCTGATATTTAAAATGGACAAATAGCCTGAATAGACAGTTCTCCAAAATTTTAAAAATAAGTAAGCATATAAAAAGACAGTCAACATTATTAATAAGTAGAAAAATTAAAACTGAATCTACAATGTAGTATTACCTCTCCCATTAGGATGGCTACTATCAAAAACCAGAAAATAATAAGTATTGACAAAAATGTGGAGAAATTGGAACCCTTATGAACTCTTGGTGGGAATGTAAAATATTGTAGCCACTGTGGAGAACACATTGTGGCAAATCCTCAAAAAGTTAAAAGCACCCTAACATCCAGAAATTCCACTACTGAGTATATATCCAAAGGAATCAAATGCTGTGTCTTGAGATACTTATACCAATATTCATAGCCTCATTATTCACAACAGCTAAGAGTTAAAAACAACCCAAATCTTTAACTCCAGAGTAATGGATTAAAAGAAACACAGTCTATACATTCCATGGAATATTAATCAGCCTTTAAAAAGTCTGTCATTCTGACACATGCTTCTACATGGGTGAAACTTGAAGACATTAGGCTAATTGACAGCCAGTCACAAAAAGACAAACACTTTTAAAATTTCAATTATTTGAGGTACCTAACCTAGTTAAATTCCTTGAGAGAAAATAGAATGTTGGTTGCCAGGAAGCAGAGAAGGGAGGAGAAATAGGAGTTAATTGGTAAATTGTTTAATGGGTATAGACTTTTGTTTTTGCAAGATGGACAGAGACCTGGAGATGGATAGTAATGTGTGTTGCACAAAAACATAAATGTACTTAATATTGTACATTGAAGTTTATAAATAATAATCAAAAAGTATACTGAATTGTACACTTTAAATGATTAAGATTGTAAATTTTATGTGTATTTTAACATATTTTATTTTGAAACATACAAATCAATTATCTATATATTTGTGTGTGTATTTCTGGATTATCTTTTTCTGTTTTATTAATCTATTTAATATTTTTTCTTGACTACTGTTGCTTATAGTAATTTTTGTGATCAGGTATGTTAGTCTCTCAAATTTTATCTTATTATTTTTATTTTTATTTTTATTTTTTTGAGTTGGAGTCTCACTCTGTTGCCCAGACTGGAGTGCAGTGGCTGCTCCCGCCCACCACAGCCTCGACCTGCTGGGCTCCTGCGATCCTTCCACCTCAGCCTTCCAAGTAGCTGAAACTACAGGCATGTGCTACCACGCCCGGCTAATTTTTTGATTTATTGTAGAGATGAGGTCTCACCACGTTGCCCAGGCGGGTCTCGAACCTGCAGGCTCAGGCAATCCATTCACCTCAGCCTCCCAAGGCGTGGGATTACGGGCTGAGCCACCGAGTCCGACCTCAAATTTTATTTTTTAACAAAATTGTTTTGGCTATTCTAGGTTCTTTGAATTTACACATAAATTTGGGAACCACTTTGTCATCTAAAAATGCAACTTGTATTTTGATAGGCATTAAACTGAATTATGAATCAGTTTGAGAATAATTGATATATGAACAATATGGAGTCAGTTGGTCATTAAAAAGACATACCTCTTCAATTACTTAAGACTTCTTCAATTCCCTCAAAAATGTTTTGAAGTTTTCAGTGTACAGTATTTGCAGATTTTTGTGTGGCATTTCTCCCTATGTATTGCATATTTTATGATGCTATTGTACATGAGAAAACATTTTTCAAATTTTGATTGCTTGTTATTTCAATAGAGTAATGCAATTTTTTTCATTTTATCATACATTTTTAAAAAATATATCATCTAATATATTTATGACAGATTTCATGGAATTTTCTGCAAATAGACACAATCTATTTCTTTCATTCCTGTCTACGTCTTTAAATTTCTTTTTATTTCATTATTGCAATGGATAAAACCTCCAGTACAAGGTTGACTGGAAGTGAAAGTGTTTATTCTTCTCTGCATTTTCCCCTATTATGTCTTTTCCTCCCCTCTGGTTGCTTTTAAATTTCCTTTTCAGCATTGATTTTGAACGATTACATTGTGTCTTTGTGTGATTTTCTTTATATAACTTGTGCCTGGTGTGTGTTGAGCTTGTTATATCTGTGGGTATATAGTTTTCATAAAATTTCAAACATTGTCAGTCATTATCTCTTTAAATAAATTTCCCCTTTCTTTTGTCTCTTCTTCTTTAAAAATGTCAAATTGAATGTGTCTTAGGCCACTTTAAATAACCCACAATAACGAAAAACATTCTTTTTGCTTTTTTCATATTTTAATTTATCTTTTTAATTTTAGATCATATCTTATTGTGTTTGTTTACTAGTTTTTTTGATGTCTAATAGACCATTGATTCTATCCTTTGTATTATTTTCAAATATCAGACATTGTAGTTTTCATCTATAAAAGCTTTATTTGAGCCTTTAAAAACATCATTTTCATGTCTCAAATTAACTTTTTAAGCATTTGGGGTAAAGTTGTAATAAGTGTTCTGAAATCCTTGTCTGTTAATTCCAACATCTGTGTCAGTTGTGGGTTGATTTTGACTGCTTGGTATTTGTCATCATTATGCATCGTATTTCCTTGTCTTTTTCATATATGATACTTTTTATTGGATGTTAGCATTACAATTTTACTTTTCTAGGTGTTGCATATTTTGTATTCCCACAAATATTCCTATACATTGTTGTGAGATGCATTAAACTATTTGGAAATAATTTCATTCCATGAGTTTTACTTTGGCAATTGCTTTGTCCCAAATAATCCAAGTCTACTTAACTCTCAATACTGAGACATGACCCTCCTGAGTTCTCCACTCAGTTTCCTATAAATTATGATTTTCTGTTTTTAAGAAAAAAATATTTGGTATTTGTTCCCAGTTCTTGCCATATAGCTCCTAATCCCAACTTTTCTTAAAGATAAGTGAGATGGAAATCTATTTTGTACTAGTGAGGTGACTCTTCATGGGTCACCAGAGAGGTTGGGGTTAGTCACAGCTTCAGAAGGAGGATTGGTAGTCAGAACGACCAAGCCTTGACTATATGCATTGTATTATAAACCATAATTTTATGTTTTGTGAGTTTTTGTTTGTTACATTTCTTCTTGTATTTTGGGCAGACGAGGTAGTTAAGCAAATTCAGTCTCTGTTACTCCATTTTATCCTGAACTGGAAATCCTGATGTCTGAGCCCTATTAATTTAAATAAAGTTACACAGCTACATCCTCATGCAAATCTTTGAGAAAACTGACTGACTTCTGTATAGAATAACTTGCATTTTAATGATTCATATTAATTAAATGTACTTTAATCATGAAAAAATAGCTATTTGTTTCTGCATCACAGAGGTGATTTACTCAATACTTAATAAATGTCACCTTAACATACCCCAGTGCATAGCCTTCTTTATTTACTCCATAGAGGGCTAACTAGAAAGATATTCTCACTTGAAATGAAAGTTCTGAATTAAATATGATGCCAAGCCAAAACTGATAGAACTGAAGAACACACACTGCCTCCTGTGTTAAAGACTTGTATTCTTTGGAAATTTGCCTAAATCTACAGTGTTATATATTTGTTCACAGGGAATAACATCTTTTAATTTTTCTCTATCAACAGGTGCAATACTTGATAAAGCAATCAGCCTTCAAAAAGTCCCTTTACTCAACCCAAAGCATTGAAGTTAGTTTGTTCACTGAGAGTAAAATCTATTTTCTGTCCATATCATATTAGACTCCTTTATTATAATTCCTCTGGAAATACCAATGATTTATTATTTATGATACTTAAGCCCAAAATGTACCGAAGCATTTTCCAATTTAAGTGTTACAATTTATTCAGTACAGGGTTAATCTGGTATATGTAGTGTCTTAAAATTCTCTTAGTAATCTATTATCTGCACCAAATGAATTGCATGGCATTCTATCTAACAGAAGAGTGGGCTAAGGGATACACTGCACAACCCACAGAGGAACAATGAGACACACAGAACAGGAGGGAGAAAGAACAAGCAGCCAGCTTTGAAGCCATGGAAACCTCTCCACACCCAACTTGCTTGGGACATAGACAGCAGTCTCTGGATGTGGGAAATGGTGAGTATGGGAAATTAGGACTCTGCACTTGCTACTGCCACAGACTAAAAGTGCCCCACTCTGATCCTCAAGGAGTTCCATTCCTACTTGGGAATAGTCTGAAAATGTCACAGCTGTGTGCTGTAAGAGCCCATATGGAGCAGTGAAGCCATTTGAACCATGGATGTCTATAGTCAAACCATACTTGAGAACTTTTTTCCTGCAGGCAGTGCTCAGCAGCTGTCTCCCAGGCCTAGCCACCATCATTTGCAAAAAGAACAGGTTCTATTGCTGCAGGCAGTTCTATTTTAGTGCAAGCTGCAGCAGAGTTCCTGTTGCTGAAAGAACTAGAAAGAAAGGGGATCTGGAAGAAGCTCCTGGCAGCCCCTTTTTCCATATGTGAATGCTTCTGGGCAACAGATAGGTTTGCTATTTCTTCAGTGCTGGAAACCCATCCCCCATTCCAATCGCCAGTGAGTGCTAACAGCTATGAATAGAAACGCAGAACAGCCAGTATCAGTCCACAGGAAAAACGTGGCTACAGACAGAACTTTGAATTCTGAGCAAAGACAGCCACCGACAAGGGAAATGGAGCTGGAGGCAGTGAGGAGTGCTGTCATTCCAGCAATGACTCTTTTAGTGTAAAGTCTTTCAAACAACAGAAAAAGCTCTGTCATCCCTGCAGCATGGCCAAAGTAGCCAGGATGTGTTTTCCACTGGGGTAGCCAGTCTTGCTCACCAGCTGGAGAGTAGTCTTGTCTGATCTAGTCCTCCACAACCAGCATTAATCCAAAATGCCCTCACCCCCCTCCAAAATCCCAGGGCCTAAGGGTTTTGGAGAGTTCCTATACCCTCACCCAACACCTACATCATCTGTGCACTTCCCTGGGAAACAAAATGTAAGTAAAAAAACTCCACAACCAACATCACAGCTGGCTGTTACCTACAAGTGTCACTTCCTGCATGGAGGCCAACTGGCACAGCCCATTAAAACATCTGAGACAGAAATACAGCTCCTAAAAAGGACATAAGAACAAAGCAGATGCCACTGCACATCTCACAGACCAGTCCATAGACTGAGGACTTCAAAAGCTTCTCCAGAGGGTATCCCAGAGATTTGATGTGAAACTTCCCTTAGAATTCAACCCCTATGACTTCACATAATAGGATACCCTGAAGGAACACTTCATTATCAGCCAAATGGTGGCAACCTTTTAGAAAAACTAGACCCAGAAGAGCAGCAGAGCATCTAGTGGTCAGAACATATTGAACTACTACTCCCAGGAGAAGGAGGAATGAAACACAAAAGAGGAGTACCTTATGAGATAAAAAAGATAAAAATAAATCTCAAAAAGTCCACCCCAGCAGTAGCAATCTTATCTACCTAAAAAATAACAGAACATAAAAACAAGTTTGTCATCACAGATAAGGAAGAATCAGAAAAAAACAAAACAAAACAAAACCACTAACAATCCCTAAAGCCTTATTAAGTCATCATCCACAAAAGGACTTCCCAGATCCCCAGCAATAGAACTCATCCAGAATGACTTATTCTGATGATAGATACAGAAATCAGACTATGGATGGCAAAATCAGTGAAGGAAAACCAGGAGAAGATGGAAACACAGAACATGCAGACAACAAAAACAGTGCAAAAAATAAAAGCTAAGCTGGACAAAGTAAGAAAGATTCTATCTGAACTCCAGGGAAATAAAAAATTATTTCTTGAAATTGCAAAGCATATGGACAAGCCTGAGCAGTAGAAGCATCCATGTAAAGGAAAGACACTTAGAGCTTGAAGATGAAACTATCTAATTAACCCATTTCAACAAAAACTAAAAAATGTCTCAAGAAGAATGAGCACAGTCTATGAGATGTTTGGCAGTATGTAAAGTGATCAAATCTACTGTTGATTGACATTCCTGAGATACAAGAGGAAACTGAGGAAACCCTGGAACAAGTCTTTCAAGAGATCATCCAAGAAATTTTCTCCTATCTCACTAGACAGGTGACCATACAGATGCAAGAGTTCCAGAGAATACCTGTGAGATATTACATGAGAAACCTATCCTCAAGACACATAATAATCCATCTCCACAAGATAAGCATAAAATAGAAAATTGTAAAGGCAGATAGAGAGAAGGGATAGGCCACTTACCAGGAAAGACCCATCAGAATTGCTGAAAACTTCTTAGCAGAAACCCTACATGCCAGAAGAAACTGGAGTCTCATCTTTAATATTCTTAAAAATAAGTAATTTCAGGAAACAATTTCCTATACTTCCAAGTTAAGCTTTCTTAGTGAAGGAAAATTAAAATCCTTACATGACATCCAACACTCAAAGAATATGCCACCTCCAGATTAGTCCTTCAGGAGATGCTTAAGGAAATTCTAAGCACAGAAGTAAAAGAATGAGTCCAACCACATCAAAAGCACAAGAATCACAGAGGTAACACACCACACAAATCAACCACAAAACCTAAAAAGCAAAGCAGACTCTTAGTAGCAATATGACAGGAATAAAATCCCACATATCAATAATTAGCTTAAATTCAAATAGATTGAAAGAGCCACTCAAAAGACATTGAGTAGCAAATTGAATAAAGAAACATGATACAATCATCTGCTGCCTCAGGAAACTGATATTACTGCAAAGGACACCAACAGGCTCAAAGTAAAGTTTAACATCACACATAAGGGAGCTGGAATGTCAAGAGCAATTCAATTCTAGATCTTTCAGACCAAGTAGAAAACAAAAAAGAGCAGAAGTAGCTATTTTTATATTAGAAAAAACAAGCTTTAAACCAATAAAAGTTTAAAAAGACACTTAAATACACTGCATAGTAATAAAAGATTCAATACACCAGCAAGAAATATCCATCTTAAATATTTATGCACCTGACATAAGAACACCCAGATTTATAAAACAATTGCTAATTAAACTGAGAGACTATAGTCAGTCATACAAATATAGCCAGACTTCAATTCCCCACTAATAGTTAGACAGATCATAGAGGCAAAATAATAATAATAATAACAAGGAAATATCAAAATTTAACTCAACACTCAAACATTTGGACCTACTAGATATCTACAGACCTCTTCACAGAATATACATTCTTCTCATCAGTACATGGAATATACTCCAAGATTGAACAAATTCTTGGGCATAAATCAAGTGTGAACACATTTCCAAAAGTTGAAATTATACTAAACATCTTCTCAAAACCCGGTGGGATAAAATCAATTACCATCACCAGCTGGAGCCCCACCAAACATATAAACACATGAACATTAAACAACATGCTTCCGAATGACTTTTGGGTTAGCGCAGAAATCAAAATAAAAAGAAATAAAATATATTCCTGAAAGCACATGGAAAAAAAAATAAACAACATAACAAAACCTCTGGGATACTAGGAAAGTGATGTTGAAATTAATAAGCATTGCATCCAAATATCAAGAAAATAAAGGGATCTAAAGTGAGCAGTTTAACATCAAACATAAGGGAGCTGGAATGTCAAGAGTAATCCAATCACAGATATAGTAGAAAAATTGAAATTATTAAAGTCACAATTGAATGAAATAGAGTCCAAAAAATTATGGAAAAGATCAACAAGAAAAAAAGTTGGTTCTTTGAAAGAATACATAAGATTGACAGATTATGGGTCAGATTTACCCACCCCTCCCACCCACCAAAAAAAGTGAAAGAATGTCTGAATAAACGTAAATAGAAATGAAAATGATAATGTTGCTCACCTGACCCTGAAAAAAATGCAAAAGATTATCAGATTTCACATCCCAAATTCCTCAATCCCTTCTCTGTACTTGATATTGTCTAAAAAGACAGGAAAGAAAATTGTCTATGAATGATGATCTTATAAATATTACCAAGCAGAGGGACTTCCAACATCACAAAATCTCAAAGTCCAAGTCATTGCTAGAGAAAAAGGAGGAGGAGGAGGAGGAGGAGGAATTTAGCAGAAAGTAGCTTTGGGGGGTATACTTAATATTTGAATGAAAAAGGAATTTGTAACCACTTGAAGGAATAGACAGTAAATCCTTCTTTCATTCAGACACAAGGAATTTAGGATGATTTTAAGGGTGGTCCCTGGTCTTCCACAACCTGTGGCCATCAACCCGAGAGAAAGCCAGTCTTGTGAGCAGCACTGGAATGGCTTGAAGCAGAGTCCCAATTTGAGGAGGCAAGGAGATGGGGAGGCTGGACTTCCCATTAGAGCATGCTGTGCTGATGACATCCTCCAAATTCCTCAAGGTTGTTTTCTTAGGTAAACATATGTCTGGAGTCAGGTTGGCTGGGAGCTGGATGAGCCTCCCTCCCTCAGGGCCGTGGATAGTCAAGGTTTGTTCATATGGAGTCAGATTTCCAGGAATAACAAGTACTCTTCCAGTTTCTTCTTGCATTGCCTTTGCTATTTGCCATCGGCCAAAGCAAGTCGACTGTCTAGACCCAGCATCAGGATGTCAGGATTTCCCCAAGAGTGTGAATACAGGTGGGTGTGAGCAAACACAGGGGAGGCAACCGCCCCCCTGGAAGAATGAGAGGCAAAAGGCAATCATAAAGCACAAAAGGGATTTCCCGGTATTGGATGGGACAAGTGATCCAGGAAGCCGAGCGCTGGCAAAGGCCCCCTGGACCTCAGCTCCCTGGAGTGAGTGTTTGGAGACTGCAGAGCTATCCGAAGTGTGAGGCATTCCCTGCCCCAGCCCTCCACGACCTCTAAAACTGTAGCCTGTGCTCAAACAGGTTGGGAAAAGCCACAGTGAGACGGGGACGTGCTGAGCCCCCGGAGGGCTGGCCTCTTCCGAGGACCAGACCTGCTCCGCAAAGTGGGAGCCGCTCGCGCTTTGCCCTCGCCTGGTGGTCCACAGAGGGGCGGAGACAGGGGTGCCCCGCCTCTGACTCATCAGCCTGGGCCTTCGCCGGCCACCTCCTGACTGAAGCCATAGAAGTGCCAGCAGCCCCGGCTCCGAGTTGGACACCTCCTCACTGCTGGTGTGCCTGATGGAGATGACATCTGCGGGTGAAGGGCAATGGTGGGCGAGGGTTCCCATGGTACCTACTCCTTGGGCCCTGCCTTGGACCCTTACTGGATGATTCGCCTTTAGAAGGAAAAAGAGAAAAGAAGGAACCATTTATTATGTGCCTGCCACATGTTATATACCTTGTTGTTGGTAATTTCAGAGATGCCCTTTGCACACAAGATCGGGTACACATTCCCATCCTTGTACATGGATAGGAAATGCATTTGTTTCCTTGTTTGAGATAATTGCCATCGAGTGCCAGTGGGGTTACAGTTGGTTTTAATTAAATTGCCTCAAACTACATCTGGTTGTTCAAGCTGAAAGATCAACCGATTCTATCCAGGCATTAGGTGTCCTGCTTGGGGTGAACAGAAGTCAACCAAAAGAATAAAGCTGCAAAAAATAAATAGAAAACTCATCTAGTGACTTCCTCCTTACAGGATTCAACTCTCCTCCAGAAATTGCCTGCTTTTGTTTTCCCCCTACTATCTTCTAGCAATTTATTTTTATATGTAGGTGAAGGAAACCAGAACATAAGCTGACAAGGTCCTTATGTTTCTTGGCTTCTGTTCAAGGAACCAAGCCTATATTTCCTTTGTCTCCCCTGGCCTTTGGCTGCTATTCTATGGATAGCAGAGAGGTGCTAAGGCTAGCCTGAAGGCTGTTTTTCTTAGCAATTGTCTTGCTTTTAACTTAGTATATATGTTAAGATATCCATAGTTTATTCATTAATATTTACCCTCCTTGTGTGATTTAGTTTAGACATTAACATATATCATGCTTGTGTGTTTTTGCCCTCCTTTGTGTGGTTTTGCCCTATATAAGAGGCATTCTGTGAAAATAAACCTGCTCTATGTCGCTCTCAGCTATTGAGGAGAGACCTCCCCACCAAAAAAAAAAGATTATCAGAGATTACTATGATCACCTGTTTGCAAATAAACTAGAAAATCTAAAGGAAATGGAAGAATTTCTGACATCATATAACTTCCCAAGAGAGAAACAGGAAGAAACTGAAACCCTAAACAGAGCAATAAAAATCCACAAAATTGATTCTGTTACCACAAACCTCCCTGTCATTGAAAGCCCTGGGCCCAGATGATTTCTCAGTTGAATTCTACAAGACATACAAAAAAAGAGCTGATATCAATCCTATCAAAAGTATTCCATGTAATTTAGAAGGAAGCATTTTTTTCTTAGATCATTCAATGAAGCAAACATCATACTGATAAACAAAAATGTCAAAGACCCAGCAAGGAAATAAAACTACTGGCCAATTTCCCTGATGAATATAGAAGTAAAAATTTTCAAAAAGATTCTAGCAAATTGCATCCAACAGCACAACTCAAAGATCATTCACCATGAATAGGTAGGATTCATTCATGGCATGAAAGGCTGGTTCAACACACATAAATCAAAAATGTAACACACCACATAATGTAAAATCAAGAACTACGTTGTTATCTCATTAGATACAGAAAATACATTTGATAAAATCCAATATCCCTTCTTGGTAAAGATCCTCATACACCTAGAAATTGCAGGAAAATTTTTTTTAAATAAAAGGTAATAAGAGCCATCTATAACAAACCTGCAAACAACATCACACTATATGGGCAGAAGGTGAAATCATTCCTTCTTTTTTTAAAATTGTAATGATGTCAACAATTCAGGATTCGGTAGGTAAGTCGTCATCGAACAGGTAAGGTTTGGGCCTCCTTTGGGTTTCCGTTTTGCCTGGATTGAGATCATATATCCTTATTGATATAATGTGCCCCACCTCCCCTGGCAGCATTCTATTACTTCCAAACACTTTCTTATATTGTTATGATAAATGTTCAAGTTCTGCTTATAAGTGAGAACATGTGGTACTCAGTTCTTTGAGTCTGTGATAGTTCCCTGAATATGATAGACTATAAATCCATTCAAGTTGCTGCAAACTCCTTAATTTTGTCCTTCTTTATGGCTGCATAATATTCCATCATGTATATGTTTCACATTTTTTTTGATCCATTCAACTTTTGATGGACAGCATGGCTGGTTTCTATAATTTTTGCTATTGTGAATCCTGCTGCACTAAACATGCATGTGCAGGTACGTTTTTATAGAATGATATGAGTTCCTACACGTATATTCCCAGAAGGAAGATGGCTGGATCATATGGAAGGCCAATTTCTAAATCTTTTAGAAATCAACACACAGTTTTCCACAGAGGTTGTGGTAATTTACACTCTCACCAACAATGTAGAAGCATTACCTTTTCTCCACATCCTCTGCAACATCTCATGTTTTTTGAATTATTGATGATGGCTAACCTGACGGGAGTTAGACGGTATCTCAGTTTGGTTTGAATTTGCATTTCTTTGGTGATTAGGGAGACTGAGGTTTTTTCATGTATCTATTGACTGCCTGTATGTTTTCTTTTGAGAAATGTCTATTTAAATATTTTGCTCACTTTTTAAATAGAACTGTGATTTTTTTATTCCTTTCAATACATATGAGTTCTTTGTAGATCCAGATATACAATTGGCAAATATTTTTTCCCATTCTGTGAGTTGTCTCCCCACTTTCTTGATGGTTTCTTTTGTGTTGCAGAAGCTTTTAAGTTTGTTGAGGTCCCACTTGCCTATCTTTTCTCTCATATTATGGGCATCCAGGGTTTTGATCAAGAATTGTTTGCCTATTCCAATTTAAAAAAGGGTGTCTCCTGTGTTTTCTAAGATTCTTATACTTTGAGGTGTTACATTTAGGTCTTTGATCCATAAAGAGTTGATTTTTGTGTTTGGTGATAGATAGGGGTACTGCTTCAATTTTCTGCATGTTGTCAGCCAGTCTTTCCAGCACCATTTACTGAATAGGGTCTCCTCTCCCCAGTGGTTGTTGTTGGAAGATTTGTCAAAGGTGCATTTGTTGAAAAGTTAAGGTTTGCTTTCAGAATCTCTATCCTGTTCCATTGGTCAATATTCCTGTTCTGTATCAGTACCAAGCTGTATTGATTATTGTAGCTTATTGTAAAGTTTATAGTCTATAAGTGTGATATCTCCCACTTTATTTCTTTTGCTAAGGATTGTTTTGACTTTTCATAGTCATTTATGCTTCCATATTAATGTCTGTATTGTCATTTTCAGGTCTGAGAAGAAAGATGTTGATAATTTAATAGGTAATGCATTGGATCTATAGACTGCCTTGAGTAGAATGGACATCTTAATAATGTTGATTCCTCCAACCCACAAGCATGAAATATTTTTCCATTTTTTGTGTCTTCTTTGATTTATTTGGGCAGTGTTTGGTAGTTTTCATTTTAGAGTTCTTTCACTTCTCTGGTTAAAAAGATGCCAAGGTATTTTTTGTTGTGTGTGGCTATTGTAAATGGGACTGTGCTTTTTATTTGGTTCTCTGCCTGTTTGTTGTTGGTGTATAAAATGTGACTGTCTTTCACACTTTAATTTTGTACCCTGAGACTTTGCCATAGTCCTTTATCAGTGTCAGGAGGTTTTTGACAAATTCTCTTGGGTTGTCAAGTCATAACACCATGTTTTCAGCAAAGAGGAATGACGTATCGTTCTCTTTTAATATTTGAACACCTTTGATTTTCTTCCTTTGTCTGATTGCTTTAGCTAGAACTTCCAACACTGTGTTGAACAAGAGAGGTGAGAGTGGGCAACCTTTTCATGCTCTGGTTTTCAGAGGAAATGCTTCCAATTTCTGTCAACTTAGCAATAGGTTGGCTGTGAATTTATCATAGATGGTTCTTACTATTTTGAGATATGCTCCATCTATGCCTAGGTATTCAAGAGTTTTTATCAAGAAGTGACGCAGGATTTTATCAAAATATTTTTCTTCAACTAATGATATAATTAGGTGGATCTTGTGTTTACATTTGTTGATTCATTTAATTATGTTTATAATCTTGTGGATGTTGAACCAGCCCTGCATCCCAGTGCTGAAGACTACTTGGTCATGGTGGATGATTTTTGAGAAGTAATGTTGGATCTGATTTGCAAACTCTTTTTGAGAATTTTTGCTTCTATGTTCATCAGGGATATTGGCCTGTAATTCTCTTTCTTTGTTGCATCTTTACCCAGTTTGGAAATCAAAGTGATGTTAACTGTATAAAATAATTTGGGGAGAGTTCCATATTTCTCGATTGCCTGGAATACTTTTAATAAAATTGGTTTCAGTTCCTCCTTGTATGTTTTGCAGAATTCCACTGGAAAGCCATTTCATCCAGGGCTTTTTTTTTTTTTTTTGTAGTTAGTTTTCTTATGATGGATTCAATTTCCTGTGTTGTTATTGATATATTTAGGTTCTCAATTTCTTCTTATTTCAAGCTTGGGAGGTTGTATGTTGACAGAAACTCTTCCATTTATTTAGGTTTCGAGTTTATTTCCAAACAGGTGTAAATAATAATCTCTGATAATCACTTGTATTGCTTTGGGGTCAATTGTGACTTGATCTTTTGTGTATATGATTGTGTTTGTTTGGGTTTTTTCTCTCTTTTTCTTGTTCAATCAGGCTAGCAGTCCATCAACCTTGCTTATCCTTTCAAAGAACCAGCTTTATCTTTCTTTGATTTTTTTTCTATTATATTTTGTTTTTCTATGTCTAATATTTGGACTTTTATTTTGTGATTTCAATTATTCTGCTGAATTTAGAGTTGTGATACTTTTACCTTTCCAAAACCCTTAGGTGATTTTTTAGGTGGTTAACTTGCTATCTTTCCATTTTCTTGATGTGTGTTTGTAGAGATATGAATTCCCACTTAGCATTGCTTCCATGGCATCCCAAAGGTTTGAGTAAAATGTTTCTTCATTTTCATTTGTTTCCAGGAATCTTTCAATTTCTGTTTTGACTTCTGTGTTGACTCAGGAGTTGTTCAGCATCATGCTATTTAGTGTTCGTGTGTTTATGGGCTTGGGGAAACGTTGTAGGTGTTGATATTTATGTTTATTCCACTGTGGCCTGAGAAGGTGCATGGCAATACTGCAATCTTATGAAATTTGTTTATGCTTGATATATGGCCAAGGACGTGATTGATCTTGGAGTACATTCCATGTGATGATGAGTACAATGTATATTCTGTGTTTTGTTGGATTCAGTGTTCTGTAGTTATCTATTAAGTCCATCTGGCTAAGTGTCAAGTTAGGGTTCCAGATCTCCTTGTTGATTGTTTTCCTAGATGATCTATCTAGGGTTGTTAGTGGGATGTTAAGATCCAAGCTATGATATTGTTAGAATCATTATTTTTTTTAGTTTACTTAGCTGTTTTATAAAAAGCTGACGCTCCTTTGTAGGGTGCATATATGTTTAGAATGGATATTTCTTGTTGATTGACTCAGCCTTTTTTCATTATGTAGTGTCTTTTTGTATCTTTTTAAATCTTTGAGAGTTAAAAGTTTGTTTTGTCTGATATTAAGATTGCTACCCCTGCCATTGTTTGTATGCCATTTGCCTGCAAATTTGTTTTCCATCCACTAACTTTGAATTTGTGAGAGTCCTTTTTATTGTGATGTTTTTCCTGGTGGCAATAAATTGTTGGGTTATGTTTTTTCATCTAGTTTTCCATTCTATGTCTCAAACAATGGAGCATTTAGTCCATTCATATTCTGGCTGATAACTGAGGTGTGAAAGTTTATCCTTGTTATGAGGTTTTTATAAAGTTCTTTGTTGTTGCTGATGTTTGTTGCATAATTGTCAGTTGCTTTTCTTTTGATTTTTCATTGACATATTTGTGTATTTTCAATTTTTCAGTCATAATTCATGCTGTGTTGATTCTATTTTTCAGCTTTCTTGTGAAGAGCATGATTATCATTTTATTTCTTTCTTTGATGCTTAATATCTTCTTAAGCATTTCTCATAGAGCTGGTCTGGAGGCAACATAAACTCTTAGGAATTGAATGCCTGGAAGAATTTTAATTCTCCATTGCTGTTGAAGCTTAACTTAGCTGGATAGAAAATTCTTATTTGGAATTGTTTAACTCAGAGAACTTTGAAGATTGGACTCCAGTCTCTTCTAGTCTATAGTGATTCTGTATATAAGTTTGCTGCTCTTCTAATTGTTCTTCTCCAGTAGGTAGTCTGATCTTTCTCTCTCACTGTCTTTAGGAATTCTTTTTTCTTCTTCACCTACTTTATGTAAGTGAATTGCTATGTGTCTAGGATTTGATCTTTTCATTTGATGCCTTGCAGGGGTTCTCTGGATCACTTGTGTTTGGATGGTCACATCTCTGATGAGATGAGGTAAGTTTTCTGGAATATCTTCATAGAATGCTTGTTCCAAGGTGGTCTCTGTCTTCCTTTCTGCCTCAGGACTGCCAATTAGGCATATATTTGACCTCTTACTATAATAGCACATCTCCTGGAGGCTTTGTTCCATCTTTTTAAGCTTCTTTTCTATATTTTTAGCAATTTGGGGTAGGTCCATATTTCTATCTTCAAGCTCTGAAATTTTATCTTTTGGTTAATTCTGTTTTCCATGATGCCTGTTTATTTACTTTGTTTACTATATTTTTATTGTTGTATCTCAGTTATCAACTCTTTCCTTTTTTCTTCTTGTTATCCTTCATTTCTGTCTATCCTTTGGAACAATGCCTTGATATCTGGATTTGTGGTTTGAGACCAGTCGTTCTGGAGGCTCTTCACTGTTTGAGTTCTGAAGTCTGTATCCTGAGGTACTGTCTTTCCAGGGGTTGAGGGGGGTAACTTGTGTTCTGTCATTGATTCTTATTCATCTGTGATGAATGTCAACCTCCTTTTCTTCTCCCTATTTAATTCTGTTGCTCAGTGATGGAGTGACAGTTTTTGCTTCTATTGCTCAATTCCCTATTCTTCCTTATGTATTATCCTCTTGATATGTTCAATTTTGATGCTGGACTGGAGGTGGAAGCTGTGCTCTTTTATTTCAGTTTTGAGATTTGATTAAGGTGTAATGAGATGACCTATGGTTCAGATGCTTCCTCTATGTCACAGGATCTACTGATTGGTATATGGTCCTCCTGGTATCTATATCCCACCACCTTAAAATCTGTCCATAAAGTGGAAGCATATGCTTGTTCCTTGAAACAAAAATGTGATAAGAAAAAGGAAAAGAATGCAGGAAGGAAGAGGGGAGATGAAAGGAAAACAAAGAAAAAGAAGGAGAAGAAGGAAAACAGACAGGCACAGAAACAACCAAATAATCAAACAAAAAGAAATCAAAGATACACTGTCCCTCAAATATACCCAAACACACAAAGAAAGATGGAGTAAAATGGGCATTTCAAATAAGAAGACACAGAAAGATATATATGGAGAGTGTGAGCAAAAAGCAAAAATACAAAGACCTCCCACTTGTGGCAGTTTCTGGTACTTTAGGTTCCTTTCCTTTTTTAATTTTTTTTTAACTGGCATGTGTCCTGTACAGCTACTTTTGACTGCCTATAGTAGGGAATTGATTGCTCTCCACGTGGGTTAGATGCCCCATAGACTTCTGGGGGAAGGAGGATGACTCAGATAAGGACCCACCCCAACTCAGATCTGCTAGGTCTCTCACTCCAACTACATGTGTCTGTGCTTGATGCAGTTTGGGAGTTGGGTCATGATTCTCTGGTATTGTGCACCTGAGGTAGCCTCCCTGAGCAAACAATGGTTGCTCCCAGAGGGGTGTGTAGATAGCCACTTGGGCTTATTATGTAGGCTTCCCACAATTGGGTGAGCTAGGGAATGTTCCTGTTTGGCTCTGGGACAGAGAAAATGGTGATAGTCAGCATCTTATCCTCCAGTGGGGCTCAGCTCCAGACCTCCTCCTTGCGTCCACTCCACTATTCCTGCTCTCAGTGTCTGGCCTGTTGCCACAGGTGGTGATGTGGACCACGAGCCAGATGCCAAGAAGCCACTGATCTCAGCTGCCTTCTCCCAAGAGATGCCCCCAGAATGATGGAGGTTCCTGTGTACCACCTTTGCTGAATTTGGAGCAGTAGTAAGTTGCAGCCACTTATGCACGGGATTCCTGGATGCTTGATCCCACATCTTCTGTCAATCAAAGATTCACTCACACACTTGCACACATAAATGCACATGGATCAGTGCTATGTACAGTCATCCTTGCACAGACTCACATAATCTGACCAGTTTTGCTACCATCTTTCCCTCATTTTTTTTCTGAAAGTATTCTTTCTGGAACAAGATAAGGATGCCCATTCTTAGTCCTCCTATTCAACTTAGTACTGGAAGTCCTGGCCACAGCAATCAGGCAGAAGAAATAAATCAGGGGAATCAAAACAGAAAAAAGGAAATTAATTTATTCTTCTTTGTAGATAATATAATTCTATACCTGGAAAACCCTGAGGAGTCTGTCAAAAACATTTTTGCACTAATAAATTACTATTTTGGTAAAATCTCGGGATACAAAATAAGTGTGCAAAAAAAAAACCAGTTGCATTTCTATATATCAACAAAAATCAGGCTGAAAACAAAATAAAAAACATAACCCTATTCACAAAGCCACACAAAAAAATAAAAATACTTTCATCATACATGTGGCCAAATAAGTGAGAGACCTTTTTAATGAGAACTGCAAAACATTGCTCAAATAAATCAATAATGACACTAACAAATGGAAAAACATTGTGTGCTCATGGATTTGAAGAATCAATATCAGCAAGGTGTCCACTATACCCAAGACAAACTGCAGATTCAATACAATTCCTATCCAATTGCCAGCATCATTTTCCATAGATCTAGAAAAGTCAATACAGAACTTTGTAAGGAAGTAAAGAAAGAGCCTAAATAGCTAATGCAGTCATCAGCAAAAAGAACAAAGCTGGAGACATCACACATTCAGACTTTAAATTTTACTACAAGGCTGTAGTTATCAAGAGAGCATGTTACTGGTACAGGAATAGACACATCAACCAATGCAACAAGACAGAGAATACAGAAATGAAACCACAGATCTTCAATCAACGCATCTTCGACAAATCCAATGAAAATAAGCATTGGTAAGTGGAGACCATATTTAGCAAATGGGGTTATGAAAAGTGACCACATGCAGAAGATTAAAACTGGACCCTTACCTATCACCATACAAAAATTAATCAAAATACATCAAGGAGTTAAATGTGTAACTGCAAACTATAAGAATCTTATAAGAAAACTTATGGAACATCCTGTTGGACATCAAAGTAGGCAATAAATTCACGGTGAAATCCTCAAAAAAATGCAGCAGCAGCTAAGAATGACAGGTGGAGCCTTATCCAACCAAAAAGTTTTTGCACAGCAAAAGAAGCCATCAAGAGATTCAAGAGATAACCCACAGAAACAGAATATATATATTTGCAGCTGTGTATCTGAAAGAAACCTAACATTCAGTATCTACAAGGAACTCAAATGAATTGACATGCAAAAAATAAACAACTTTATTAAAAACTAGCCAAAGGATATGCACAGACACTTCAAAGGAATTCAGTCAAGCAGCCAACAACCATAATACTCAGCCTCACTAATTATCAGATAAATGCAAATCAAACTACAATGAGATATCACCTAACACAAGTAAGTGTGGCTATCATTAATAAGTGCCACACTGCTTTCCACAAAGGCCAAACTAGCTTACAACAGTTTAGATGCATTCCCTTTTATCCACAGCCTGGTGTTGAGGAGGCTGTGGATAAAAGGGAATGCATCTAAACTGTTGTAAGCTAGTTTGGCCTTTGTGGAAAGCAGTGTGGCATTTTCTCAAATAACTAAAAATTGAAATATCATATAATCTAGTAAACTCACTTTTGGGAAAATACCCAGAGGAATGTAAACCACTCTACTAAAAGAACACCTGCATACTTATGTTCATTCACAATAGCAAAAACATGGAACCAATCCATATGCCAATGAAAAGCCGACTGGATAAAGAAAATGTGATACATATACAAGATAGAATGCTACACAGTCATAAAGAAGAATGAAATCATGTCTTCATCATTAGCAACATGGATACAATTGGAGAACATCATAATATGTGATCTATCACAGAAACAAAAAAACAAATACTGCATATTCTCACTCATAAGTGGGCCCTGATCACTGGTCACATGAGCACAACAGTAGGAACAGATTTTGGACACTACTAATGTAGGGATGGAGAGAAAAGAGATAAGGGGCACACAACCACAAGTCCAATATCAGAGTAAGAGTGGGCCTGCTAGAAGCTCAAACCACACCTGTATGCAATTTATTCATGTAGTTATTCCTCCCGTGTACCCCACAACTCCAAAATAAAATTTTAAACAAGATTTTTAAATAGTGAGTTAACCAGAACATCCATTTTCCAATTGTGATGGCTAACAAGCAGAACTGGACTTATCAAGCCGTGCTCTCTTATAAGCACTGTACATGTACCAACTAATTTATTCTCTAGAATGTACTCAAAGTAGGCCATATTATTAGACCTGCTTCATAGATTAGAAAAAAAATGATGCAAAAATATGTTGCCTGCCTTTCCCATGGGTGCACAGTTTAGTGGCAGAGATAAGGGACCAACTTGAATGAACTAAGTTACTGTGAAAAATAAATAAGACATGTTTTAAAATTAGATGCATTGCTTTCTAGGTTTGTAAACTTGGGCACATTATTGACTTTATTTCTGTTTGTTTTTATTGATAAAATGTTAATAATATCCTATTATGCTTTTCAATGCAATAGTATGTGCAAAACATTTCACAGAATATCAGACCCTATATTTAATAGATTTATCCGTTTTCTCAGATTAGTCTTTGACACCAAAGTGTTTCTGATTCTATTTTATTTTATTTTTTGTGAAATATATTTTAACAGAAATGTGAATTCTTAATGCACAGAAGCAGGGATGATGAAAGAAAAAAATGAGCAAGTGATATTGACACTGTGACCTTATATTTCGCTTAGTACTGTGGTACTCAGGCTATTTATCCATTAAACAAATACTTTAGCTGTTTCAATTTGCAGTAGTTCATATATTTAACTTTTATAGTGCTATTAATGAACTGTAAGAATAAAATTTGCATTCAGACGTCTGAGATTTTCAAATAGTTTCCAGAAATTAAATCAAAGGCACAAAGGAACAATATATAAAAATGCTGCCAAGCTCTAAAAGGTCTTGAGCACAAATTCAGTCTAAACTCAGAATTTTCCTCGAGAAAGAAAAAATATATATTTGCAATTATATTTATTGGTACTGGGAAGTAAAAGATTGTATGTGTGTGTGCATGTGTATGCATGTGTGTGTGTGTGTGTGTGTGTGTGTGTGTAAAAGAGAGACAGAGAAAAGAGAGCAGAAAGTGATTAGTAAGAGGGAGAAAGGAAGAAGAGGTACATAGGCATGTGATAAGAGGAAAGAACTGTTAATATAATTTATATAGTATCATTTCTTGGTAAACAGATAACTTTTACTTTTGGGTAGATTTTTCTAAACTTATCCATGCTTTACCTTCCCTGCTTTATGTATTTTAATATATTCTGTGGAATATACAAACTTGCATTGATCACTTGCCCTGAACATGACTTGCTAAATACTTTGTTATATTTTGAGTGGAAGGTTTGTGCTTTGTCCCAATTCAACATTGTAAGCTTCCAAGAGTATAGCCTGCCTATTATTCCATAAACTCTACTATATTGTTTCATATCTAGATTTGTCTTCAAATTGCTGCCTAACCAATTTCCTGAAATAATTTTTTTTTCCTACTTTTTATTTTAAAGATTTGGGGTACAATTCAGAGTTAGGCATACAAATTGTCATTGTGCAGGTAAAGTTTGGGCCTCATTTAGGTCCTCATGTCACCTAGTTTGAGATCAGGTACCCTTATTGATGAAGTGTGCCCCCATACCATACCCTCCCTGGCAGTTTCCCACTACTGTCAATCTCTTTCTTACAGTATTATGATAATTATTCAGAATCCAATTATGAGTGAGTACATGTGGTACTCAGTTCTTTGTTTCTGTCTCCACTCAGATAGACAGTCACTCACCGAGCAGCATTTACCTGCTCATGCAGATTGTCTTTATGAAGACTTTCTCACTCCCTCTGGTTTATTGCCATCTTGCCTCTATGTGAAATAAATTGATAAGTTAAATCATCTGTAATATCTTGTTTTCTTTTAATTAAATTAAATGCTGGTTAGGGTAGTGGGTAAAAATGGCAAGCACTGGGCAATTTTATCTCTACTATCCTAAATTTAACTAAGTGAGACTGATAAACTCAAATTAAAAATGAAAGATTGCCTTTAAGTAGAAAACTCCCCTAACACATATAAAGTGCAATTTATTTTTTCAAAATGCAGGCTATATATAATTTTTCATGGAAATACTCATTGAAAATACGAGTCCCACTTATATTTAACTTCTTCTTCATAATAATTTTTCGCAATAAACTCTTATATTCTATCTTAGAATAAGGATTCATAATTTTCAAACATTTAAAAATTCAAAAAACATATACTTAGAAATAGAATGTAGTTATTAACTGTTACTGGGCAAAAAATTCCACTCTTTCACTTAAGTCTTTAAACATAGAATGTCAGCTCAATTTTCAAATTCAGATTGCTTTTTTTAATTTTTGTTTGAGTTGAAGTCTCACTTGTCGCCCAGACTGGAGTGCAGTGGCCCTCCCCGCCACCTCAGCCTCGACCTGCTGGGCTCCGGCGATCCTTCTGCCTCAGCCTTCCAAGTAGCTGGAACTACAGGCGCACGCTACCACACCCGGCTAATTTTTTGATTTATTGTAGAGATGAGGTCACACCAAGCTGCCCAGGCGGATCTCGAACCCGCGGGCTCAGGCAATCCACTCACCTCAGCCTCCCAAGTTGTGGTATTACAGGCTGAGCCACCGAGCCTGGCTCAAATTCAGATTTCTGATTGTTCCTCACAAGTCTTATGCTCCTCCCATCTTATATAAAAAAAATATAAATTTGTAAAAGCCATGTGTTTGGTGGTGAGCAGAAGAGAGAATAGACTGCAAAATTAGTTACACTGGAAAAACAGCAAAATCAAGTGACTATTCAGTTCACTATTCAATCTTATGCAGCATTTTAAGAATAACAGGTACAACCATTTCACAGTTTGAACCTAGATTGCGAAAATGCACATATAAATCACAGTCAAACCTTCACAAAATATCTCCATGATAACTTTAGCAAACTATTCTATTACTCTGGCAAAGGTAGTGCAACCACTACAATCGCAATCTAAACTTTCCAATTCCCTTTATTCTACATCACTTCATTCCACTATCCCGTATGAGCAACTATGTTGACAAATTCATTAACTGCTTTAGGCAGCAATATTAAAATCCAGAAAATTCTTAGTAAGCATCTCCTAGATAATTGTGAATTTCAAAGATTGTTCTTATTTTTAAAGTTACACCATATACGGTGCATATATTTGCTGTATTTCTAACAGTTTTATTGTTAACAAATTAGCAGAGCATTGGCAACCACTTCCTGTCTTTTCTCTAGATGTTTTAGAAGTTACCTTTTAATAGGTATATGGTTATGTTACAAAATTCAAAAGATACAGTCTTTTACCAGCAAATTTCTTCTCCAGGGGCAGCTACTTCTATTATTATTTCTTTTGTAAAATAGTTTTACAGAAAGAAATATATGAATAGATAGCTCGCTTTAAAAAATTATACAGTTTTGCATGTAACTTTTTATATTATATATTATACATATTGTTTTACATTGTCAGTTATAGAGTTGCCTCTTTATTTTTAACAACTATATAGTTTGAATTATACAGAAGTATCAAAAATGATTTGACCAATTTTAATTGATTAATTTTTTTTAGTTTTTTGCTGCTATAAAGATGATCTAAAACTCATTGGATATTTTACATCTCTGTGAACATATGTTTGAAACATAGCTCTAGAAATATATGTGATGAGGAATAGAGAGTATTATGTGTATTTAAGTTTAGTATATAAAACCAAATTATTTTCTAAAGAGTTGCACTAATTTATACTCCCACTCTCTGAGAGTTTATTTACATCTTCATAACACTTGAAATGATCAATTATTTTAATTTTGGCCATACTGATTTATATAAGTAGTATCTAATTGCAATTTTATTTTGCTGACTACGGATAAAGTTGAGATCCTTTCTTAACTTATTGGTGATTTGTTTATTTGGGGTGAAAATAACTTACATTTTCTACTTGATTTTTCTAATATTTTGTATTAGTAGGTGTTGAATATGAGTTCTTCATTGATATTTTGAGTATATTCTTTCATTCCGGTATGTATTTACATTCTCTTAAGGGTAACTAACAGGGGTTCTTAATTTTAGTATAGTTACAATTTGCCAGTCTTTTTTGTTTTTCCTAATGCTTCTTGGTCTCATCATGAAGATACCTTCCAAACAACACTGCGATCCAAAATTTATCTGGTAAGTATGTGTGCCCACACACACGTGTGTGTGTGGGGCGGGTGTGGGGTAAGTAATGCTTTCCTTTTCTTGTTAGAACGATTAAAATATAATTGTTATATATTTAAATGGAATTATTTATATATGTAAACTTCATAACTCATTATTTGATATTTTTATGTTTTTATAAAAATATTTTAATATTGAGATTTATCTCCATCTTTACCATTTTCATAGATCCTCCTTTTTTTCCTGTGTCTCTGAATTTCAGTACCTAACATCCTTTTCCTTGCGGAATCCACTTTACTATTTTTATTAGTGTGGCTCTTATGGTAATACATTTCCTACATTTTCCTATATCTAAAAACATATTTATTTCATTGTTATGGATAAGGAATAATTTTGCTGGTACAGATTTCTAGGTAGTGGTTAACATTTTTCAATTCTTTAAAGATATTATCCATTGTAGTTTGTCTTTCAATTTTTTCTGTTGACATTCAGTTTCTCATCTAATTTCAGCCCCTTTGAAGATAATCTAAATTCCTCTTATGAATATTTTCAGTACTTTTACTTCATATTTGCTTGCCACAGTTTCACTGTGATGCACTTTAGTGTGGTTTTCTTTGTAGTATTCTATCTTGGTTTTGCAAAATTTTTGAATTATGTCTACATTTATTATGTAAATTTTAGAAAGTATATCTCATTATCTCTTGATCATATTAGATATATCTCAACATATTTCATTTTCTCTGAAAATATTGCTTTTGCCCCATTTTTTCTCTTTGCATATTTTGCTAATCAATTCATTAGTTAACAGACATTTTGTTTGTATTCACTTTTCTAGCTACAGTGAATAATTCTGCTATTAACAATAGTGTAGATCCTGGGGGCAAGATGGCTACGGCATAGGTGAACTGGTGAGATTCTCTGAACGTGAGTTCCCAAAAAGGCTATCACTTCGCTACCCCCATCCCCCAGCCCACCACCAACCGCGCTGGGGTCAGTCCCACGCAAGGCCAGATATTGCGCCCCTCCCCCCACTGCTGCCGTTCTACTCGTGTGTGGAAGTCTCCGGTCCCAGCCCCCTCCAGATCCCTCCCCGGCTGCATTGTCTCCAGCCCGGGAACCCGGCATCAAGCCACCGGTCACACATGGAGGCTCTGGG
>NW_007079685.1:0-1821 GCF_000164805.1 Carlito syrichta | reverse complement strand
TACCGTGGAGATGTTGAGTAGGCATGCTGTGGTGACTCTGAGCAGGCGAACCACAAGAACGCTGAGGAGATGCACCATGGAGATTATGAGGAGGCATGTTGCAGGTATGCTGAAGAGGCGTGTAGCAAAGAGGCTGAGGAGGCACTCCACAGAGATGCTGAGGAGGCACGTTGAAAAGACAGTGAGGAGGCATGAAGCAGGGACACTGAGATGTGCTGCACAGAGACTAAGGAGATGAGTTGAAGAGATGATTAGGAGACAAACCACAGGGATGCTGAGGAGGGTTCACTATGGAGAAATGAGGAGGTATGATGTGTGAATACTGCAGAGTTGTCCTGTGTGGACTCTGAGGAGGCTGCTAGGAGACTAAGAAGGTGTGCTGTGGGGTTGCTGAGGAGGCACGCTGCAAGGACATTGAGAAAGTGTGTGTGCGGAAACTGAAAAGGTGCACTACAGGGATGCAGAGGAGATGCACTGCTGGGACACTGAGGAGGCATACCATGGGGATGATGATGAGGTATGCCACAGGGATGCTGAGGAGGTTTGCCATGGGGCAACTGAGAAGGTGCATAGTGAGGGCACTGAGATGGTGTGATATGAGGACCCTGAAGAGGTGAACTGTGGGGACTCTGAGAAGGCACACCATGAGAATATTACTGAGGAGGCACACAGAGGGGACACTGAGGAGGCTCACCATAGGGATGCCTAGCAGGCACACTGTGGGGATGATGAGGAAGCATGCTGCAGAGACCCTGATGAGGTACACTGCAGGGAGGTTGAGGAGGTGTGCCATGCAACACTGGGGAGGTGTGCCCCAAGGATGCTGAAGAAGTGTTCTACGGGGACACCGAGGAGGCACTTAGTGGGTATGCTGAGTATACACATCGTGGGAACACTGAAGAGGCATGCTGTTGGAAATGAGGAGGTGGATTGCAGGGATGCTAAGGAGTTGTGTTGCAGGGATGCTGAGGAGGCACGTGGCAAGGAGGCTGAGGAGGCGCATTGCAGAGGTTCTTAGGAGATACTGAAGGGACACTGAGAGGGCTTGCAACAGGGCTGCTGAGAACATACACTGCAAATTGTCTGAGGAGGCAAGCCAAAGGTATGCTTAGGAGGCATGCCTCAGTGGTGCTGAAAAGGTGAACTGTGATGATGGCTGAGGAGGTACACAGCAGGGAGGCTGAAGAAGTATGCCACAAGGAGGCTGAAGAGTCATGCCGCAGGAGCACTGAGGAGGCTTGCCACAGAAATGCTGAGAAGGCACACAGTAATGACACTGAGGAGGCACGATGCAGGGATGCTGAGGCAGTTTGCCATGGGGATGCTGAGGAGGTGCATCACGGGGATGCTGAAAAGGCATGCCAGAAGGACACAGAAGAGGTGTGTCAAAGGAATATTGGGGAGGCAAGCCAAAGTCGCTGAGCAGGCGTACCATGGGGATGCTGAGTATGCACATTGCAGAATGCTTATAATGCACACAGCAATGAGACTGAGGAGGTTCACCGCAGAGATGCTGAAGAGGTGTGCCGACAGGACACTGAGAAGACATGTGGCAGGAACATTGAGAGGGCATGCCAAGGAAATGCTGAAGAGGATGTTGAAGAGACACCACAGGGATGCCGAGTAGGTACACAGTGGAGATGCTGAAAAGGCACGCTACTGACACGCTGAGGAGGTGCACCACAGGGACATAGAGGTTACACACTGTGGGGAAGTTGAAGAGGCGCACCATGCAGATACTGAGGAGGCACACCATGGGAACACTGAGAAGGTTCACCACAGGGATGCTGAGGAAGCCTGCCATGGGGACACTGAGGAGGT
>NW_007079684.1:272291-273921 GCF_000164805.1 Carlito syrichta | reverse complement strand
CCACTGCACTCCAGTCTGGGCAACCGAGTGAGACTCCAACTCAAAAAAAAAAACAACATAACTTAAGCAGAATCAAAAGACTTATGTTATTTCTCAAGTACAAAAAAAAGGTCACAAGTATTTAAAATGTTAAAGAGAAATGCAGACTTATCCAGGCAAAAAAAAAAAGAAACGTACAGATAACTCCTCCACTGGCAACCCCCCCATACTTCCATAGCAACAATTATTTCCTTAGCACAAAAGTGATACATTCGCTTTCACAAAGCCTGGAACACCTAAGTTTGCATAAATCCCTTTACGCTGAAAAAATACAAGAAATTGTTTCATTTAGGTCAGTGGAATGTTGTGTTTTTATCCATGGAAAAAGCCATCATCAATCTGAATAAAGCACATGGCTCCAGCTTAAACGTCGTGTATCCCAACCCACTGAGAAGAGTACAGGTTTATAAAATATTTATCTACTTACCAGGTTAAAGACAGTTTCCACAATATCCCTACTGGATACTTCTCCAACTTCAACCAACCCCGTCAACACGGCAAATTTCATTCTGATGCCTCTGATGGGGAGCCCTGGTTTCAGAGACAATGCACCCCCTTCTGTAAGGGGTTCTTCTTTCCCTCCACCTCCCCCGTCATCACCTGTTGGTGGCGGGGAAGGGACACGATTGTCTTCACTAGCCATTGCTAGCTCCCGAAGGACAACTCGCAGTCACCCCGGGACAACAGTCGCTGCACTAGTAATAAGCGCGGCACACGCAATGCAAAATAAAAAGGGTCTCTCTTCCAACTTGTGAGAAGCCCCAAAAGCAGTTGATGTGGAAAGTCCTTGGCGTCGCCCTCCTCCTCTTGGAGAATATTTGTCCAATCTCTCTCCCCGAGGCTGACAACAACGCCAAACCCTATTGGAAGATTAGATATATGTTAAATAGGCTAGGCTTTGTTTCGGGGTTTTTGAGGGGGAAGAGGTAAATAGTTATTGTCCGCCAAATAAGTTACCAAAGGCACCCCGCTACCCGCCACCCGCTTCTCTCAGGCTCAAAGAGGTGGGCTCAGCGGGAAGGGGGGCCCAAGAGGTCCCTGAACAGGTTCGCTCCTCCCCCACACCCTCAGGTTCTAGGCTCAGGGCACCCTCTCCTTACAGGTGCACGGAAAGAGAAACTGTCGCGGGGAAAGGAGGGGCTGGAGGAAAGAAGGGGCCCCCAAGTACCACACAGAGGTGCAAAGTTCCTCCTCACCCAGGTACTCCGGACTCGTCCTCACCCCCCGCCGGGGAGCAGCGAGACGGAGGTGGCGGCGGAGAATCAGGGCAGGAAAAGGCGGGGGAAGGGGGCGGTGATTATTCTCCACGCTCGGCCCAGGGGGCGGCGTGGAGCACCTCTCCCGCACCTGAGAGTCGGCTGGAGAGGTGTGTGTGACGGGAGGGAGGGAAGGAGGGGAGGCGGCCAGGGAGGCCTAGCGGCGGCGACGACGAAAAGGGAAAGGAGGACGGAGAGGTCAGTGCACCTGGTCGCAGCCTCCAAGTTTCCCTAGTCCGCTCCCCGGGAGTCCGCGGCTGCACAGAACTCCGTGGCTTCCTGGCCCGCCCCGCCCCTGGGCTCAGCCTTTGCAAAAGCCGCCGCTGCGAGCGCTA
>NW_007079684.1:253694-271915 GCF_000164805.1 Carlito syrichta | reverse complement strand
GCTCTCCCTCGCCTTCCACCCTGGGACCCGGGAAGGTGCCTTGGCAGGTGCTGACGCTCCTGCTGTTGTGGAGTTACCGTCGGGTCCCCAGGCGCGGAGGGAACCCGCCCCACGTGGCCAAGGTGTCCTGTCGGGCTTGGAGAAGGACACCTGAGGGACCTCGGCGAGCCTGAGAGGCGGCGGCGCTGGAGCCAGTGAGGCTACGGTCCCCGTCCAAGGGGAGCGAAGAGTCCCCACCCCGCCGCGCTCGGCGAAGGCTTGGAAGGAGATTTCCACCGGGACGCGTCGGCAGCTGCCATGGCTTGGAAGGGGAGGGAGGGGACCGCGCCGACGAAGATCGGGCAAGATTCCTTGCCTGGCAGCTGCCGCCCCACCAAACCTCTCCCACATTCTAAGGAGGAGAGGATGCCTGAGACAGCTGCGGCACACAGCGTGGAGGCGGGGCGCACCCGGGCCTGTAGATCTCGCAGGGGGTTTTTTCCTCTCGTGATTTTCCAGTGTGAAAGTTAGGTTCGCCTCATTCTCAGATTCGTTTAAAAGGTAAATTCTATTAGGGGTGAAGCAGTACAGGTGGATATCAAACTCAAGTGTCTTTCCCCTCCACCCACTGTTAATGGTGAAGCATTCTCACTGGTGCATGAGCGAAAATGTAGGGGAAAGTGGGTCTTCACCCTTGTGATACTCTTTGAGGCCATAAGGCCTTAAAATAGATATGTTTTAAATACTCCTAGCTCCTTAAAATGAAAGTGAAGCAAAAAGTGGGGTCAAACAAAAATTAGGAAGAACTCTGGGCCAGGCCTGGTGGCTCATGCCTGCAATCCCAGCACTTTGGTAGCCTGAGGAAGGAGCATCACTTGAGGCCTGAGGTTGGGCATCAGCCTGGGCAACATAGGAGACCCTGTCTACATTTTTTAAATAACCAAAAAAAAAAGGCCGAGCGCTGTGGCTCAAACCTGTAATCCCAGCACTTTGAGAGGCCTAGGTGAGAGGATTGCCTGAGTCCAGGGATTCGAGACCAGTCTGGGCAACTTGGTGAGACCTTGTCTCCACGATAAATAAATAAATTAGCCAAGCATGGTGTCATGTGCCTGTAATTCCAGCTACTTGGAAGGCTGAGACAGAAGGATCGCCTGAGCCCAACAGGTTGAGGCTGCAGTGACTGTGAGCTGGCTACTGCTCTCCAACCTTGGCAACAGAGTGAGACTCCAACTAAAAAATAAATAAATAAATAAACTCACAAAAGTAAGAACTCTGAATGGTACCAGAAGAATATTTTTATTGGTTTGAGAGATGAAATAGTTTCCTGGAGAAAGTTATTTGGCCTTGAAAAGTAGACACAATTTTGATTATCACCTGGAAATTTGGGAAGAAAAAGGCAATATGAGAAAAGACTCAAAAAGCAAGGAATTATCTTGTTCAGAAAAGTGTTACACCTTTTTAAAATACTAAAAGTAATTCACCTGCACCAAATCTCATGTGGTTGTAAATTTTTTTTTTTTTTTTTTTTTTTGTGAGTCAGAGTCTCACTTTGTTGCTCAGGCTGGAGTACAGTGGCGTGCTCACGGCCACCACAGCCTCGACCTGCTGTGCTCAGGTCATCCTTCCACCTCAGCCTTCCAAGTAGCTGAAACTACAGGCGCCCGCCACCACACCCAGCTTATTTTTAAATTTATTGTGGAGATGGTCTTGCCAAGATGGTCTTGGCCAAGTTGGTCTGAAACCCCTGGGCTCGCATTCTCTCGCCTCAGCCTCTCAAAGTGCTGAGATTGCAGATGTGAGCCACAGCACCTGGCTGTGAATGTTTGCTAAATATTTGTTTTCTATAAGTGAGTTTAGGTATTCCAAACATAATGCAGACATCTTTCTGATGATTAGAATTGCTGACAACTACTTATATTTCCCAAGTAGTGGCAACATCAGTGTCTCGCCATTCCTGAATTCTCTAAAACTGAACACCTCAGGTCTATATTTCAGATCATTAAATGAATGTCTGGAATAAGAGAGAGTAGGTGTCCTTGCAAGAGCGACAACTTTCACTTGGGGCTGAGGTTTGTCTCATGAATTGGCAAGCTCACTGTTAACGCTGTTCTACTGGTGAAACAAAAGTGGACATAAGACAGTTATCCAAATATTTCTAAACAAATTGTCAACTATATTCTAAAATTTTTCAACTTTACTTTGCCAGTGGTTATAGTAAAATAATTGGCAAAAATCGGGTGTTCACTGCAGAAAGAAGCATAAGGAACGTAGAAGGGGAGACTTCTAGCCAAGCAGCAGTTAAAATGCAACAGCTATGGATTATGGTTTAGGGGTACAAGAAAGACTCTTGGTCTGCTTCAGGGTGCACTATCTGCCCATCAGATCTCAAGCTCCTTTATTTCACAATACTTTGCACATTATAGGTATTCATATTTGAATTGGGTTACAACTCTGAAGTTGCTTGGTTTAAGATGAAGTGGCTCATGCCTGTAATCCAACACTCTGGGAGGCCAAAACAGGAGGATCTCTTGAAGCCAGGAGTTCAAGACCAGTCTGGGCAACATAGCAAGAGCCTCATCTCCACAAAAAATAAATAAAAAGTAAAATTAAGCATGGTGACATGCGCCTATAGTCCCAGCCACTTGGGAGGCTGAGGCAGGAGGAGGCCAAGAGTTCAAGGATGCAGTGAACTATGCACACACCAGCCTGGGTGACAGAGTGCGACCCTATCTCTTAAAAAAAAATAAATAGCCGGGCTCAGTGGCTCAGCCTGTAGTCCCGCACCTTTGGGAGACTGAGGTGAGTGGATTGACTGAGCCCACGGGTTCGAGATCCGCCTGGGCAACTTGGCGAGACCTCGTCTCTACAATAAATCGAAAATTAGCCGGGCGTGGTAGCGCGCACCTGTAGTTCCAGCTACTCGGAAGACTGAGGTGGAAGGATCGCCGGAGCCCAGCAGGTCGAGGCTGCGGTGGCTGGGAGCGGCCACTACACTCCAGTCTGGGCGACAGAGTGAGACTCCAACTCAAAAAAATAAATAAATAAAAATAAATAAAGTTACTTGCTTTAATTTTCCTGACCTAAAAGCTCTTGCCTTAGTCTAAACAACTACAACCAGTTATAGGGAGGAAAATCCTGGTATAAATGAGGATCATATGGAAAGCAGTTTTGCCATTTGTTTATATCTTTGGCACTATTAATGGAAGTTTTCCAGTCAAAGCCTTCATATGAACCATTAGCAGCTGAGTTTATAGGACTACCTTACCTGTACTCCTGTATCATACAACCCCTCAAAAAAGAAGCAAGGAAAAAAACGTTATCTCCTATAAAGCTAACCTCAGGTTTTATGTCACCATCTGATTTGTATATATCTCTGACATCATTATCATCTTGAGGCAATTAAGAACTAAAAGTTTTCTGAATTTTTCTTGTCCTCGGCATACATTTAAATCTTAGCAGAAGAGAGAAAAATACATAGTAGATTCAGAACAGGAAGCCTTCTGCATAACTCAGAAGAACTCAAGCAAAGAGAATGTAATTTCATGCTGAAATCAAGAAGATTATTGATCTACAAATTCCTAACTATATACAAAGAGAAAATTCTTTTAAGAACAAAGATGGGGTGAAATTTTCTTTCTATCGGAAAAGTACCCAATCTACCCAATTGTAACTTCTTGGCAGTTTGCTAGGGTATAGATTAAATGATAACTTAGGGGGAAAGCACCATCTCCATGATTTGCTGTGCACCTGTGTGTGTCTCCCTGAATTTGAAGTTTCTTCAAATTATTAAGCATAGCTTATGATATCTTAGGCTGGAAATACATGGCTTTAGCTTGCTGCACCTTCCTGTCAGAAAGCCAAACACTGCTTTCACTATTAATTAAATCGTACTAGTGTTAAATAAAGTTTCAAATGTTAGTAGCCTTTATTAATGACATTTTTATTGGGCAATAGGCTCTGGGAACAATTACAATTTAAAGAGAAAAGACATTACCTATTCATAATTAGAAACTCAAAAGCTTAACTTTAAAAACATGTGATTACGTTCAAAATGATTCATATCAACTTACTACGTGTTGAACATTTTATTTTATTTTCAGTCAGGGTCTCCCTCTGTTGCCCAAACTGGAACACAGTGGCATGATCATGGCTAACTGCAGCCTTGACCTCCTGGGCTCAGAAAATCTTTCCACCTCAGCCTCCCAAGTAGCTGGGACTACAGATGTGAGCTACCACACCTTTTTTTATTGTTCTTGTAGAGACGATTTTTGTAGAGACAAGGTCTCACTTTGTTGCCTAGGCTCGTCTTGAACTCCTGAGTTCAAGCAGTCTTCCTGCCTCAGCCTCCCAAAGTGCTGGAATTGCAGGCATGAGCCCCTGTACCCAGTCCCTTTTGAACATTTTAAAATAATTTTTTCTCTTCTGTATGTCACACAAACACTAGAGATTTTGAAAAGGACAACTCTACTTATAGCAAGTGTGCTAATCAAAGCATACCTTTAAGATATAAAATATTCGGCAGGCTCGGTTGTAATCCCAGCACTTTGGGAGGCTGAAGCAAGTGGATTGCTGGAGCCCATGGGTTCAAGACCAGCCCGGACAACTTGGCGAGAACTCATCTCTACAATAAATCAAAAAATTAGCCAGGCGTGGTAGCGCGCCTGTAGTTTCAACTACTTGGAAGGCTGAGGCAGAAGGATCACCAGAGCCTAGCAAGTCAATGCTGAGGTGACCATGAGTGTGCCACTGCACTCCAGTGAGATACCAACTCAAAAAATATATATATAAAATATTAATGCAGTACTTAGTGTAGTTGATATAGACATAGTCTAGTTTGGTTGATTTATCTTTCATTCTCCCCATCTCTTAAGTAATGTGTAAATAGGTAGTCCATTTGCAGTGTTCTCTTATGATACAAAGATAGTGCCATTGGACTACAGTGAAGTATATCATCACACTGCCTCCCCTTGCAGTCTGTATAAGTGCATATCACTAGAATGAATATTGACCTTGATCAGCTAAATTCTGAATTGCTTATCCAGTTGAGGCCTCTGAGAGGTCAGCACATCCCCTAAAAGTGGCAGGTTACCATTCCATCATCAAATAGAGGTGGGAGTTTGCACAAGAAAAGAGACACCAGGAGGTTGCCTTCAAACAGACAGGAAAAGAGATTACTTTTTCCAGCCCTCACTCTCTGGAGTTGAACTTTGAATTTCTTGCTAGTACTCCCAAGTGGAGGGAGAAAAATGACTTCTGTCTTGTGGTGACATGCCTGGAGCATTCCCTCTTGGAATCCAAACCATGTGGAGAACAATTGAGACTCTTCAGTCAACAGCCCCAACTGAATTACTGGCAACAATCAAGACTGCCATGTCAGCGAGCCATCTTGAATATTCCAGCCCAGTTGAGCCTTCAGAGGACTGCAGCCTTAGCCAACACCAAATGGTGTGTAATTGCACGTGGGTCCAGTTAACCCACACAGAAATTGTGAGAGATAATAAACACTTGTTGACTTAAGCCACTGAGTTTTGGGTTGTTACATAGAACAGATAGAAAGCCAAAACATCAGGTGAAACAGATTATCTAGTTTGGGGTTACTCTCCATGACCATATTACCTTTGTTCAGAGGACAAACTTGAAAAATGTTCCAGCCTGATCACAGCTATGCTGCAATGTAGGGTCCCCATAACTAGGACTGCATGTTAAAGAGAGTGGTAGCCCTGGCCAGGCACGGTAACCCACACCTGTAATCCTAGCACTTTGGGAGGTCAAGGCGAGAGGATTGCTTGAGCGAGACCTCATCTCTATTAAAAAAAAAAAAAATCAAGAAATTAACCAGGTGTGGTGGTGTACACTTGTAGTTCTCACTTATGGGAAGGCTGAGATGGAAGTATTACCTGAGCCCAGGAAGTCAAGGCTGTAGTCAGCTGTGATCATGGCACTTGCCACTCTGGCCTGGGTAACACAGTGAGACCACAACTCAAAACAGAGAGAGAGAGAGAGAGTAGTAGCCCTGCATTTAGCCAGAGATCTTCAAGGAAAAAGGGAATTTTATGGGATCATATTTGGGGTAAAGTTCCACAAGGAATTTTCTAAGGAGGTGTTCTCTTTGTTGCTGAGAAGACCAAGGTTTGATTTTATTAATGAAAACACCCGTTTCCTTACAGACACTCCATAGGATATTCTCTGCTGAAAACATGCACGTATAACTCCACTAATAAATGTAAATTAAGATAGTATTGTGATAGCATCCTTATCCCTCTAATTGCAGATATGTATAGTATCCAGTGTTGGCAAAGGAGAAATGTACACTGTCATTTACCACAAGTACACAGCATCGCTGAGAGGCATTTTTGGAATATACTTGACTTCCACTCTTCCAGCTGTATCCCTAGCACAGCCAGGTAGCCCAAAGGTAGAGTTAAAATCATGTTCACTTTAATAGTATTTATCATTTCAAAAACTTACAATGCAAACATCTAAAACATACAAAAAAGGAGTTGTAAATTATAGTTCTTCCATCCAACTATTTTTAAACTATTTTTAAACTATTTTTTGGAGAAAAATAGTTAACAGGCATAGAAAATTTTCAAGATATATTAAGAGACTCTTTACTGTTCTGACTCATGTGCCATTGGTGATATGATACTAAATAGAACTAAAACATGTTTAAAGCAAGAAGAAATTCGGCCAAATGCCATGGCTCACACCTGTAATCCTAGTGCTTTGGGGGGCCAAAGTGAGAAGACAGCTTGAGGCCAGCAGTTCAAGACCAGCCTGGTCATAGCAAAACCCCCATCTCTATTTTTAAAAAGAAAAAAAAATTAAAATAATAAGAAATTTACTCATTAATTTAAATCATTCCAAAAAGCATTTATTCCACATTCCTATGTAGCAAGTATTACATTAGACATTTAGGTTAAGAAGTAAAAAAATCTAGTCTCTGTCTTGAGGACTCACAGTCTAGTCATTGAGGCTCACATTACAATGCAGTATTTACGTTAAGCTTGTGAAAAGCTAAAAGAGAGATTTCCAAGAGAAGCTGATACTAGACCTGGATCTTAAAAAAAAAAAATTAGGAATAAACTAGAGGAAAAAGTTGGGAACGGTTATTCCAGGATATGAAAAGTCTCCAGAATGGTTAAATATTTTAACCTTAGAAGACAATTGAATTAAACAGTGACTCAGATATTAGATGTTTCTTCTAGATAGAGCTATAGAGAAGTAAAAATGTTCCTCTGTTAATATGTATTGAAAAATGCATCCTAGACCAGCCTGGGCAATATAGTGAGACTTCATCTCTACCAAAAATAAAAAAAAATTAGCTGGACATGGTGGCACACACCTATAGTCCCAGCTACTCAGGAGGCTGAGGCAGAAGGATGGCCTGAGCTCAGGAAGTCACGGCTATGGTGAACTATAATCATGCCACTGCATTCAACCTGGGAGACAGAGTACGACTCTGACTACAAAAGAAAAAGGAAAAAAAAAAGAAAAATTGTTTTAAAAGAAAAGGAAAATGCATCCTACTACCCCCGCTTTGATCATACTCACTTTATGTGTAAGGAACCTTAGATTGGGGAACTTGCATCCCATGTCATTAAATAGTATTGTGATTATGTAGGCCAGGTGTGGTGGCTCACGCTTGTAATCCTAGCACTTTGGGAGGTGCAGGTGAGAAGATTGCCTGAGCCCAGGGGTTTGCCACCAGCCTGGGCAACTTAGTGAGACCTTGTCTCTACAATAGATCAAAAAAGTTAGCTGGGCATGGTGGCGCACGCCTGTGGTTCCAGCTACTAAGAAGGCTGAAGCAGAAGAATCATCTGAGCCCAGCAGGTTGAGGCTACGGTGGTGATGAACGTGCCACCGCACTCCCGCCTGGGTGACAGAGTGAGATTCCTACTCAAAAAAAAAGAAGATAAAATAACAGTTGCTAGATTTCATGTTAAAGACAACACAAAAATCGTGTCAACTTTCATATAGTTTATTTCTAGATCAAAATGTGTTTAGTAAATAACAAATTATCATTTAGGAAAATGTACTCTAATTTTCAGAATCTGAATTAGATTAATAGAAGTTCTGTGATCAGCACACTGCAGAAGAAGTAACTGGAGGAAATTATTTTCTGCTGTATAGTAAAATTAGGTCTTTATTTCTCGGCTACAGTCAACTTTTTAAATTAGGAGGTTGTTAGACAGCTTAACATTGTGTTTAATCTTTAAAAAAACAAAATGTACTTTTGCACATGTCGTTTTAACTAGTTGAGAAAACACTAATACAGAAAGTAACACATAGCAGTACTGATCTAGTTTCAGTGTCATGAGTCATAATTGTAGAAGCTTGGAAGGCAAAAAAATAAAGTAAAGAAATCTATTGAATTGAGGTCCTGGAAAAATGAGGTAAGACTAATGTAAGTGGAAATAAGTTTGGTAAGCCACCCTGAAGACTGTATAACACAATTATTTCATTCAGCCTTTCTGGTTTGTTCTTTACACATGGATGAAAATTAAGAAAAGAATATAATGTTCCTTTTTCCACAATTTTCCCGCAGCCATTATTTATCAGTTAGTCAAGGTGGTGGCCTACATGGTGAGCAGAATTCAGTAAATAAAGTTTACTATGTTTTTTTCTTAAGGTCCCAAACAATTGCTAAATAGTTGGACACCAGTCAGGCATGGTGGCTCATGCCTATAATTCTAGCACTTTGGGAGGCCAAGGTGAAAGTATTGCCTGAGCCCACGGGTTCAAGATCAGCCTGGACAACTTGGGGAGACCTCATCTCTAAGATAGATAGATAGATAGATAGATAGATAGATAGATAGATAGATAGATAGATAAAATTAGCCAGGCATGGTGCCATGCCTGTAGTTCCAGCTACTTGGAAAGCTGAAGCAGAAGGATCACCTGAGCCCAGCAGGTCGAGGCTGCGGTGGCTGGGAGCGGCCACTGCACTCCAGCCTGGCTGACAGAGTGAGACTCCAACTCAAAAAAAAAAAAAAAATAGTTGGATATCAACATGAATTCACTTTTTTTTAACACTACAAAATTAACTTAGAATTGTAACAATTCAGACAAGCCAGATAAATCTTAGTTTTGCAATAGGAAGAATGAGAGAGAGAACCAGAGCCATATCTCCTAAAGTTTCTGGTCCAAATCTAGAGATTAGTGCACCAGGTTGTGCATAAGAAATAGATGGTGGCCAGAAAGAAAGAAAAGTGAAGAGACAATTTAAGATAGCACGCAAGTGGTCTAAGCCAGGTAGAGGCTAAAAGGGAAAAGATTCAACATGTATTTTGAAAATAGCACCAACAGGACTTGCTGAAGGATATAATGTGACCGGGTGAAGATGAGCAAAGGTGAAAATCAAAAGATGGCTTCTTCCAGAGTGGGCAACATAGTGAGACCTTGTCCCTACAAAAATAAAATAAAATAAATTAGCCAGGCATGGTGGTGCACACCTGTAGCCCCAGCTACTCAGGAGGCTGAGGCAGGAGGACCACCTGAGCTCAGGAGGTTAAGCAAGGCTTTGGTGAGCTGTGGGTGTGCCACTGCACTCCAACCTGGGTGACAGAGTGAGACTCCAACTCAAAAAAAAAGAAAAAAAAAAGAAAGATGACTTCTGGTTCTGGCTTGGTTTGTTTCACAGACAGGGTCTCACTCCTTTACCCAGACTGGAGGTAGTGGTGTGATCATAGCTCACTGCAACCTGCAACTCCAAGATTCAAGCGATCCTCCAGCCTCAGCCTCCCGAGCAGCTGAGGACTATGAACATGAGCCACTATGCTTGGCTAATTTTTATCTATCCATCTATCTATCTTTCTGTCTGTCTGTCTGTCATCTATCTATGTTGGTAGAGACAGGGTCTCCCTGTGTTGCCCAGGCTGAACTTCTAGGGGTTTGGCTTCAGCAAGTGGTGAATATGCCAATGTCATTGACTAAGGTAGAGCTGGTTGTGCTGGGCCAGAAGACAGTTGGCAGTGAAAGCAAGACCAAAAAAAATAGAAATAAAAATAAGAAAAGAAAGCAAGGTCTTGCTTCTCTCACTTGCTACTGGCCTGGAACTTGAAGGTGTTTTAATTTTTTTTCTCTGAGGTAGATGGTAAAGGGGAGACTCAGGGCAAAGTCCGGGGTTCTTTGAAATGTAAAGGGAGGGTGAAGAGGGAAGAAGAAACTAGAAGATTGAGAAAGGAGAGGCCAATGGCGTAGGTGGAAAATAGGAGTGTGGAGTGACGGACGGAAGTCCACAGAGAAAAGCGATTCAAGAAGGAGGAAAATGATCAGGTTGTGATTGTGCTTACTCATGCCCCTGGGTAATGTGATTTCGCTCATGGAAAATTATGAGACATATCTGCACTGGTGACTGCACCTGAGAAAGAGTGTGTATTTGTGTTTCAGCTACGTTCACATGCTCAGGTCTCCCCACCCTCCTTTCCCCACAAAATTTCCGTTGTCTGTCAGAAAATTGATGATGGTACATTTGTATTCCCCTTACTGTATTTCTTTCTTCTGTTTTAAATAACCTCAAGGGATCTTATATAATTGCAAAAGTAATGCATGCTAATTGAAGCAAGTTTGGAAAATGTAAAGAAACTCAAAATAAACTGGGCATGGTGATGCACACCTATAGTCCCAGCTACTCGGGAGTCTGAGGCAGAAGATTGCTTGAGTCCAGGAGTCCGAGGATTTTTTGATTTATTGTAGAGATGAGGTCTCGCCGCCCAGGCGGGTCTCGAACCCGCGGGATCAGGCAATCCACTCACCTCAGCCTCCCAAAGGCGCGGGATTACAGGCTGAGCCACCGAACCCGGCTAATTTTTGATTTATTGTAGAGACGAGATCTCGTCAAGTTGCCTGAGCTGGTCTCGAACTCACAGGCTCAGGCAATCTACTCACCTTGGCTTCCCAAAGTGTTGGGATTACAGGCTGAGCCACCAAGCCCAGCCAAGAAATTATTGAACAAATTATTAAAGTTTCAGTTTCCTCATCTATAAAATACTAAGACTGACCATAGTGAAGATTACAGGTAAAGCAATTAGTATGGTACTCCAAACGTGATTGGTGTTTAATAAAATAAATCATTATTACAGCAATGAAGGCACGACTGTATTTCACATTCTTGGAAAAAAATTATAAAAGTTTTTCCCATCAATTGATCTGTGCAATTTTCTGTTTACCAGCTAATCTGGTTAGCATTTGTGACTTCCATATAATCTTTGATTCAATCACAAATTCCATTACTTTCTTGGAATACCTAAATTTAAATATACTTAAGTATACTTAGGCCAGGTGTGGTGGCTCACACTTATAATTCCAACATTTTGAACAATGGAGGCAAGAGAATTGCTTGAGCCCAGGCGTTCAAGACCAACCTGGGCAACATAGCAAGACCCCCATATCTACAAAAATCGAAAAATTATATAGATGTGGTGGTGTGCAATCGTAGTCCCAGCTACTTGAGAGGCTGAGGCAGAAAAGATTGCCTGAACCCAAAAAATCGAGGCTGCAGTGAGCCGTGATCATGCCACTGCACTCCAACCTGGACATCAGAATGAGACTCTGACTCAAAGAGTAGATAGATTGATTGATTGATTGATTGGTAGATGAACAGACTTAAGTATATGTGAAGAAATAGTCTGCCCCTAGTTCCCTAATGAATTCATTTTGAATAAAGAGGTGAGCCTTTTATTTTTTATTTTTTTGAGTTGGATTTTCACTCCATCACCCCTGCTGGAGTGCAGTGGCAAGCTCATGGCCACCCCAGAGTTGACCTGCTGGGCTCTGGCAATCCTTCTGCCTCAGCCTTCCAAGTAGTCGGAACTACAGGCACGCGCCACCACATCCGGCTAATTTTTTATTTTATTACAGAGACAAGGGCTTGCCAAGTTGCCCGGGCTGGTCTCGAACCCGCAGACTCAGGCAATCCACTTGCCTCGGCCTCCCAAAGTGCTGGGATGACAGGCTGAGCCACCAAGCCTGGCCAAGAGGCAATCTTGATGGCAGGTTTCTCTTGGCTCACTGAGGCCATCAGGATTCCATGAAGCACAAACATTTAACTGATTTTTTTGTTGTTGTTCGGAATCAGATTTCTGGTGCAATTCTTTCAAATCATATACAAAGTACTAATCTTTGGTTACACAAAAACACAGCAAAAAAAAAAAGTACTAATCTGTCAAAACATATCAAAAAGAATCTAGGACCGAACACAACAAACTGGTACAGGCTCCTGCCGGCTCAGCCCCCACATTGCCTACTTCCTTTGTAGGTGGTAAAAGGAGAAAAAGGGAAGGCAAAGTTCACACAGCATCCAGGAAGTTACTGAATTCCATCCTGCCTGATTGCAGATACCCTCATGGCCCAGACCCTCCTTCCACCCTCTTCCAGCTGCTCCGAGACTACACACTGCATTCCATCCCCAATCCTTGAGGATACTTTGGCTTGGATGTTAACAAAAGATTATTCTGACTTTCTTGGTAGTGCACTGAGTTCTCACTTATGTCTTGGTTCCTTTTTTTTTCTCTCTTTTCATTTTTATTTAAAATTGTGGGGTACAATTCAGGGCTAGGTATACAAATATTCACAGTGCAGCTACCCTTATCGATGAGGTGTGCCCCCACTTCCCCAGGCAGATATGGACTACTGTCAGTCCCACCTCCCCATGCCCCCAACCCCCTCCCCGCAGTTTCCCGTCACTTTCAATCCTTTTCTTATAGTAATATGGTAGTTATTCAAGGTCCACTTATGAGTGAGAACATGTGATATTCAGCTCTTTGTTTCTGGTTCCTTTTTTTTCATCACTGAAAATTCTTCAGGTTTCCTACCAGTGAGCTATTGGATTCTAAAGTTTTAGTCAGCAAATTTTTTTTTAAAGACAAAAACAGAAGTAGCTAGACATCCTTCCCACCGCCATCCTACCCCCAAAAAGACTGTTTTGTGGACTGTGGACTGTCAACTGTGATCTCTTTCTCCTAGGTTCAGTATGCCAAGGGAACTAAAGACAGCACAGGTACTTTATTTACACAGCCTCCATTTCTATTTACAGAATCTCTCTGTAGAGTTTGCAAAGCATTTTATTCACTGCCACACCTGTCGATCCAGACTATGGGCCAATGAACACCAAGGTTTCTGATGGGGGAAGTGGGAGGGGTACCAATCAAACTGGTTTGACGGCCTGAGGGTAACTGATTACCCTAGTTTTAGCAAAAAAAACAAAAAGCAAAAAAACCTGAAACATACAAAATAACACCAGTCTGGATTTCCCAAGGCAGAAATTGAGTTTGGAGACTTCAAACAACTACTAATGTGCGTTGTCACTTTTTAATCATTCTAGGACTGTCATGTGGACGCAGCTGTGTGTTCTTACCAACACTACAGACTTTATTGTACCCTCATGAATGAAAGAGTTGTTATGTACCCAAGCACCTCATTGCTGGGTCACTTTGACAATGGAAAAAAATGAGTCTCCTGGACTAAATAAGAGGTACTGAGTCCAGGGGCTTGTGAATCCATTCATATTCAGTGCTAGAATTTAAATTCCCAATTTAGTAGAAACCAAAAGAAGACATATACTTAAATCAACACTCGGCCTCTAGTTTGCTAATGAATTCATTTCAAATAATAAAGAAAGGAGAGTTCAAGTCTATTTGAGGTCATTTCCTATATTTTTCTTTTTATTTTTTTTAGTCTGAGTCTCATTCTGTTTTCCAGGCTGGAGTGCAGTGGCATGCTCACAGCCACCACAGCCTTGAACTGCGGGGCTCAGGTGATACTTCTGCCTTGGCCTTCCAAGTAGCTGGAACTACTGACATGTACCAACATGCCCGGCTAGTTTTGTTTTTGTTTTTTGTTTTTTTTTATTGTAGAGACGAGGTCTCATCAAGTTGCCCAGGCTGGTTTCGAACCTGTGGGCTCAGACAAGGCTCTCACCTCTGCCTTCCAAAGTGCTGGGATTATAGGCATGAACCACTGTGCCAGGCCCTATATTTTTCTTTAATGCCTCTGAATCTCACTTTTTTCATTTGTAAAACAGGGTTAAGAATTCCTAACAAAGAGGATTGTTCTGAGGATTGAATGATATGGCAATTACTACTAGATTTAGTAATTCCTTTAAAAAGGCACTTTTTTCTTTTAAAGAGGTAAGGTCTCACTCTGCAGCCCAGACTCGAGTGCAGTGGCACAATCATGGCTCACTGTAGCCTTCGACTGGGCTCAAGTGATTCTCCTACTTCAGCCCCACCAAGTAGCTACAGGAACACCACCACACCTGGCTAGTTGTTATACCTTTTTTTGTAGACAGTGGATCTGGCTATGTTGCCCAGACTGGTCTTGAACTTCTAACCTTAAGCGACCCTCCTGCCTTGCCTTCACGAGGTGCTGAGATTATATGAGATTATATTATGCTGAGGCATAAGCCACCACTCCCAGCCTAAAAAGGCACTTTCAATATTTATAATATAATGAACCAATAATGCAGAAAGAAAGACAATTTTTCTTTAAGAATCACACAAACTTGTCTGGGTATGGTGGCTTATACCTGTAATCTCAGTTTTTGAGAGGCTGAGGCAGGAGGATTGTTTGAGAGCAGTCTGGGCAACATAGTGAGACTCTGTCTAACACACACACACACACACACACACACACACACACACACACACAAAAGAATCACACGAACTTTATAACCTTTTTTCTTAATCATGGGACACTGGTAACAAATCCTTCATACTTAAGAGAAACATGAACAATTCTTATTTTCAAGGTCACTGTTAATTGCCTCTTTCTCTTCACATCTACAGAATGCTGCTAGTGCTTCTTATCAACCCTTACCTTAATCTGCTTTGAAATGGTTTTTTTGTTTTGTTTTGTTTTTTGAGTTAAGGTCTCTCTCTGTTGGCCAAGCTGGAGTACAATGACACAGTCACAGTTCACCACAGTCTTGACCTTCTGGGCTCAGGTGATCCTCCCACCTCTGCCTCCCTGTAGTTGGGAATACAGGCACACACCACCATGCCCTGCTAACTTTTTATTTATTTATTTATTTATTTATTTTGTAGAGGCAAGATCTCACTATGTTGCCCAGGCTGGTCTCGAACCCTTGGGCTCAAATGATCCTCCCTCCTCAGTCTCCCAAAGTTGCTTTGAGTTTTAATTACTTGCTTACCAATCTCTTTTCTCAACAAGATTGGACATCGCAGGAGTCTCTTTTCCTCTACAACATCTGGATGTGGTGTGCTTTCCAGAAACATTCAGACGTAGTATATTTCCCATAGAAGTTCGTGTTGAAATGAAAGATGAGAGAGGCAGATACAAAACCTGTTTATTTTTCCAGTTGACAGATGTATCGTGATTGTAACCGCTTTTTGTTCTTTGTCAATGGAAATGGGACCCTAAGAGAGAGTATAGGTACCATCAGAATGAGGTGGAGAGGAAAGGGTAATAATAAAGAAAAGTAGGCTGGGCGTTGGTGGCTCACACCTATAATCCCAGCACTTTGGGAGGCCAAGGCAGGGGATTGCTTGAGCCCAGGAGTTCAAGACCAGCCTGGGCAACATATGCAAGATCTCTTCTCTACAAAAAAATTTTAAAAATTAGCCAGGCTTGATGGCATACGCCTGTGGTCCCAGATACTTGAAAAGCTGAGACAGAGGGATCACCTGAGCTCAGGAGGTCAAGGCTGCATTAAGTTATGATCATACCACTGTACTCCGACCTGGGTGACAGAGTAAGACCCTGATTCAAATAGATAAATAATAAATAGATGAGAGAGAGAGAGAGGAAGAGGAAAATGTTGAATGCTGCAGACAGACAAGGAAGGATGAGGGCTGATCAAAGCCCACTGGTTTTTCTGGGGATCACAGACCTTCAAGAAAACTGTCAATTAAATGATAAGAAAAAGCCAGATTAGTGAAGGCTTGGAATTGAGTCAGTGTTGACGAATGGCTGGGCTCTGCAGCTCCCTAATTCTGGGCTCTGCAGCTCCCTCAGGGTTGAGCATCAGGCCAGCATGACACATCAGTCTATCCATTCCTGTGCTCCCTCCAAGCCAGCCATATCACAGCCACAGCCCCCAAGGGGGTTACCCCACAGTTCCCTCTTTACACACAACATCCCATGTCCAGTCTTGCTCCTGGTCTTCCCATATGACCAAAGAGTCCAGTGTCAACTACTTTGAAACCCTGATGTCTTTTCCAGATTGCTCCAGTTTAATGAATTCCGTTTTGCCCTGAAACCAATAATATATAAGCTGTAACTTTCTTTTGGCACTTAACACATTCAACCTGGTTTTAGAAGTAGGTAAATATATGATTTCCCTTAGTAAACTGAAGGGGTAAAAAAAGTAACAAATACTAAAACCACTTTTCTTATTAAGATACTACCCATTTAAATAGGTAGCAGCGGCCGGGCTAGGTGACTAAGCCTGTAATACCAGGACTTTGGGAGGTTGAGGCGAGTGGATTGCCTGAGCCCACGGGTTTGAGACCAGCCTGGGCAAGTTGGCGAGACCTCGTCCCTACAATAAATTAAAAATTAGCTGGGTGTGGTAGCACACACCTGTAATCCTGGCTACTTGGAAGGCTGAGGCGAAGGATCACCAGAGCCTAGCAGGTCGATGCTGGGGTGGCCATGAGCAAGCCACTGCACTCAGCCTGGGTGGTAGAGTGAGACTCCAACTCAAAAAATAAATAAATAAATAAATAAATAAATAAATAAATAAATAATAGGTAGTAGCTGTGTAGATGCAGGCAAGGAATTTAAGACAGAAAAATTAAATCAAAAGACTTTAGAATTTCAATTTAATTCAACAAAATTTTGAATGCCTTTCATAAACTGGGTGCAGTGGCTCATGCCTATAATCTCAGCACTTTGAGAGGCTGAGTCAGGAGGATTGCTTGAGGTCAAGAGTTCAAGACCAGCCTGGGAAATAGTGAGACCCCCCATCTCTATTTTAAAAAGAAAAAGAAGTTAGAGCAAAAAAAAGAATGTCTTTTATGTGCAAAACCCTGTGCCATCAAGGGGTTTAAGATCTAATGCAGGAGTCAGCAAACATCTTTTATTGAGTCAGAGTCTCACTCTGTCACCCAGGCTGAAGTACAGTGGCATGCTCAGGGCCACCACAGCCTCGGCCCGCTTGGCTCAGGCAATCCTTCCTCAGCCTTCGAAGTAGCTGGAACCACAGGTATACACCACCATTCCCAGGTAATTTTTTTTTCTTTATTGTAAAGATGAGGTCCCGCCAACTTGCCCAGACTTGTCTGGAATCCCTGGGCTCAGACAATCCTCTTGCTTCTGCCTCCCAAAGTGCTGGGACTACAGGCATGAGCCAATGCACCTGACGGCAAACACCTCTGATAAAAGATAAGATAGTAAATATTTTGGACTTTGCAGACCATATGATCTCTGGCAAACATCTTTGATAAAAGATAAGAGTAAATATTTTGGACTTTGCAGACCATATGATCTCTGTTGCAACTACTTAGCTCTACCATTGTTACAGCCTTACCGGGTTCTTATGCCCACTGCTCAGACCAACTGAGACTGAGGCAGCTGTTGTAGTAAAGAAAAATTTCAACATCACAAAGTAGCTGAGCAAAGAGGATGAGAGATATTTCTCAAACCTGCCTCCCCAAAACTTAAGAGGTTAGGGTTTTCAAAGGGTATTTGGCGAGTAGGGGGCTAGGGACTGCTGATTGATTGGGAATAATGTCATGGGAGGGGTATCGAAACTATCTTCATGCTGTATGTAGAGTCATTTTCTAGGATGGGGTGTCACAGGACTGGTGGAGCCAGCTTCTTGGTGTGTGTTCTGGATTTGGGTGGGGATCTCAAGTACATCAGAGAGCAAAGTCTGAAAAACATCTCAGACTCATTTCTTAGGATTTATCATGGAGAGGCTATCGATAGAGCAAGTCTAATGACCACTGGCTACTGACCCTAAGACAGTGAGCCACTATTGACGTAGTTTAAGAGTATGTGAGCCGGGCTCGGTGGCTCAGCCTGTAATCCCGTGTTTTGGGAGGCTGCGGTGAGTGGATTGCCTGAGCCCGTGGGTTCGAGACCCACCTGGGCAACTTGGCTGAGACCTCATCTCCACAATAAAATTTTTTTAAAAACTAGCTGGGTGTGGTAGCGCGCGCCTGTAGTTCCAGCTACTTGGAAGGCTGAAGCGGAAGAATCGCCGGAGGCCAGCAGATCGAGGCTGCGGTGGCCGAGAGCGGCCACTGCACTCCAGTCTGGGTGACAGAGTGAGA
>NW_007079684.1:252406-253489 GCF_000164805.1 Carlito syrichta | reverse complement strand
GTGGCTCAAGTCTGTAATCCCAGCACTTTGGGAGGCCAAGGTGAGAGGATTGCCTGAGCCCAGGTGTTCAAGACCAGCCTTGGCAACTTGGCGAGATCTCATCTCTACAATAAATCAAAAAATTAGCCTAGTATGGCAGCGCACGCCTATAGTTCCAGCTACTTGGAAGGTTGAGGCAGAAGGATCACCTGAGCCCAGCAGGTCAAGGCTGCAGTGGCCGTGAGGGTGCTACTGCACTCCAACCTGGGCAACAGACTGAGACTCCATCTAAAAAAAAAAAAAAAGAGTATGTGGGAGGTGGTGGTTTCTGGAGATCACACCCTTCAGCCAATCAAATTTCGGGATATTTGAGATCAATATAGTCTTTGGCTTATTAGGAAGATATGGTTATCAGCATCAAGGGCAGCATCCCCTGGGAGACATGAAGATAATCAATTGTTCTTTATTGAACTGAAAGCAAACTTAGAAACAACCGATTTGTTCATTTGTAACCATAGCTGCATATTTGCAGGGCTCGATTCTCTTTCACAATTTTTACCCCATGGCCTTATATTAAGTTTACAGAGGCAGTTTCATGATTGTGGTAGGAAAGCAGCACTAACATCTAAACAAATGAGAGTAATAATGTGCTCTAATAAAACTTATTTTTGAACACTGAAATTTGAAAGCAATATAATTTTAACATGTCATAATACATTGATTCTTGTTTTGTTTTGTTTTGTTTTGTTTTGTTTTGTTGAGCAGGAGTCTCAGTCTGTCACCCAGGCTGGAGTACAGTGGCACGCTCACAGTCACCGCAGCCTCGACCTGCTGGGCTCAGGTGATCCTTCGGCCTCAGCCTTCCATGTGACTGGAACTACAGGCATGTGCTACTACCCCTGGCTAATTTTTTGATTTATTGTAGAGACGAGTTCTCACTAAGTTGCCAGGGCTGGTCTTGAAGCCGTGGGCTCAGGTAATCCACTTGCCTCAGCCTCCCAAAGTGCTAGAATTACAGGCTGAGCCACTGAGCCCAGTCTCACTGAAGTTTTTTTTTTTTTGAGTTGGAGTCTCACTCTGTCGCCCAGACTGGAGTGCAGTGGC
>NW_007079684.1:229695-252386 GCF_000164805.1 Carlito syrichta | reverse complement strand
CCGCCCCCGGCCCCTGCAGCCTCAACCTGCTGGCTGACCTCTGGCGATCCTTCCGCCTCAGCCTTCTGAGTAACTGGAATTACAGGCATGCGCTACCACACCCGGCTGGTTTTTTGATTTTATTGTAGAGATGAGGTCTCGCCAAGTTGCCCAAGCGGGCCTCAAACCCTCAGGGTCAGGCAATCCACTCACCTCAGCCTCCCAAAGCGTGGGATTACAGGCTGAGCCACCAAGCCCAGCTTTACTGAAGGTTTTAAGCTGGAGCAGATATAACCCAATTTACCTTTAAAATGTTCACTCTGGGTGACTGTAACTTTCTTACATTACATATCCCCACTGCTTTGAACAGTCATGTGTCAACAATGGGGCTACATTCAGAGAAATACATTGTTACATGATTTCATCATCTTGTGAATATTATAGAATGTCCTTACACAAACCAAGATAGTGTAGCCTACAACACTCCTTGACTACATAGCACAGCCCATTACTCCTCAGCTACACACCTGCACAGCATGTCAGTACTAAATACTGTAGGCAACTATAACACCATGGGAAGTATTTGTGTATCTAAACATAGAAAAGATACAGTAAAAATATGGTACCAAAGATAGTAAATGAGTCAGGCATGGTGGCACACACCTGTAGTACTAGCTACTCAGGTGGCTGAGGAGGGAAGATCACTTGAGCCTGGGAATATGAGTCCAGCCTGTGCATCTCTTAAAAAGTAAAACAGGCCAGGACAGTGGCTCAAGCCTATAATCCCAGCACTTTGGGAGGCCAAGGTGAGAGAGATGCCTGAGCCCATGGGTTCGAGACCAGCCTGGGCAACTTGGTGAGATTTCACCTCTACAATAAAATTAAAAAAATTAGCTGAGTGCGATAGTGTGTACCTGTAGTTCCGGCTACTTGGAAAGTTGAGACGGAAGCATCACCTAAGCCCAGTGGGTCAACGCTGGGGTTGCCGTGAGCATGCCACTGCACTCCAGCCTAGATGATGGAGTGAGACATCAACTCAAAAGAATTAAAATAGAATAAAACAAAATAAAATAATGGTACATCTGTACAGACTTCCTATGAATGGAACTTGCAGGACTGGAAGTTCCCATGAGTGAGTCAGTGAGTGAGTGGTGAGTGAATGTGAAGGCCTAGGACAACACTATATGCCATTGTAGACTTTATAAACCCTGTATACTTAGGTTAGACTAAATTTATTTTTAAAATAAAGACTTAGACCGGGCACGGTGGCTCAAGTCTATAATCCCAGCACTTTGGGAGGCTAAAGCGAGAGGATTACCTGAGCTCATGGATTCAAGACCAGCCTGGGCAATTTAGTGAGACCTCGTCTCTACAATAAGTCAAAAAATAAGCTGGGCATGGTAGCACAGGCTGTAGTTCCAGCTACTTGAAAGGCTGAGGTGGAAGCATCATCTGAACCCAGCAGGTTGAGGCTGCGGTGGCCGTAAGTATGCTACTGCATTCTAGCCTGGGAGACAAAGTGAGACTCGCAATTCAAAAAAAAAAAAAGCAAAAAGACTCCAGGCCCTACTAATGGTGGAAGGAAATAAGGGGCACACAACCACTCACTGCCAGGGAGATAGAGGGCTCACTAGAAACCCAAATCTCACCTGCATACAATTTACTTCTGCAGCAAAACCTCACATGTACCCATGACTCTAAAATAAATAATAATTAAAAACAAAATAAAATAAGAAAAAATAAAAATAAAGCAATTATGCTATGACAGCTATGGTGCCACTGGGCAATAAGAATTTTTTAGCTCCATTATAATTTTTTGGGACCACCATCGTATACATAGTCTGTCCCTGATCATATTAAGCTTCCAAATGTGTCTCATCTCCCCAGTAACCTGTAAGTGCCTGGGTAATAGAATCTGAGTCTTATTTATTTACTTACTTATTGAGTTGAAGTCTCACTCTGTCGCCCAGACTGGAGTGCAGTGGCACGCACACGGCCACCCCAGTGTCGACCTGCTGGGCTCCAGCGATCCTTCTGCCTCAGTCTTTCCAGTAGCTGCAACTACAGGCACTCGCTACACACCTGGCTAATTTTTGATGTATTGTAGAGACGCGCAGTCTTGCCAAGTTGCCCAGGCTGGTCTCGAACCCGCCGGTTCAGGCAATCCACTTGCCTTGGTCTCCCAAAATGCTGGAATTATAGACTGAGCCACCAAGTCCGGCCCCAATTTATTTTATTGCATTGTTTTTTGGGGGGCTTATTTTTGAGTCAGAGTCTTTTTTTGAGCTGGAGTTTCACTTCGCCACCTAGACTGGAGTGCAGTGGCCACTCCCGGCCAGCGCAGCCTCGACCCTCTGGGCTCTGGCGATCCTTCTACCTCAGCCTTCCGAGTAGCTGGAATTACAGGCGCGCGCTATCACGCCCGGCTGATTTTTGATTTATTGTAGAGATGAGGTCTCGCTGCCCAGGCGGGTCTTGAACCCGAGGGCTCAGGCAATCCACTCACCTCAGCCTTCCAAAGGCGCAGGATTACAGGCTGAGCCACCGAGCCCGGCCAGAGTCATTTTTGTTTTTTCTTTTTTAGTTGGAGTCTCACTCTGTCCCCCAGGCTGGAGTGCAGTGGCATGCTCACAGCCACCACAGCCTCAACCTGCTGGGCTCCGGCGATCCTTCTGCCTCAGCCTTCCAAGTAGCCGGAACTACAGGCATGAGCCACCACACCTGGCTAATTTTTTAAAATTTATTGTAGAGATGAGGTCTCATCAAGTTGCCCAGGCTGGTTTCGAACCTGTGGGCTCAGGCAATCCTCTTGTCTCAGCCTCCCAAAGTGCTGGGGTTACAGGCGTGAGCCACTGTGCCTGACAGAGTCAGAGTCTTACTCTGTCAGTCAGACTGGAGTGCAGTGGTATGGTCACAGCTCACTGAAGCCCCAACCTCCTGTGCTCAGGCAATCCTTCCACCAGTCTCGCGAGTAGTTGGGACTACAGGCACGCACCACCATGCCTAGCCAGTTTTTTCTGGTTTTGTGTGTTTTATTTTTTGGAGACGAGCTCTTGCTATGTTGTTCCAGACTGGTCTTTTACTCCTGGGCTCAAGCAATCCTCTCTCCTGGGCATCCAAAGTGCTGAAATTACAGGTGTGAGTCACCTCACAGCCCAATTTATCTTTATATTTCCCACAATGTCAAGTCCAATGCTTTACTCACGTTTTATGTTTGGAAGATCTACAAAATTAAAGAATCAACAAAGGAAAACTACATATCAGTGATAGCTGTACTTTCTGTACATTTTACATAATCAATACTTTTGGAATCAATAAATCAATGTGCAAAGATATGTTCACTCTGGCTTATAATTTCAACTGTCATTGATATAAAATGTCCCAAGATAGTTCTATCTAGCCTTGGGAGTGCTTTGGGGTGATTTTAATTTAATTTTAGTGTATTTTGCCACGTTTTCCAAGTATTCTACAAGTGAATTTGTAATACTTTTACAATAAAAAAACAAGTGGCTTTTCTAAGTTCTTGAAATACTCATCTCTTCTAGACTATAAGTAAATATGCAGATGCACAAAAAAGGTTAAGGTCATTAATTTAAAAACTGAGCACAGTCATGTGACACAATGGCAGTTCCATGACACGACAGACCATATATCCCACGGTGGTCCCTTGAGATTATAATACCGTATTTTTACTGTATCTTTTCTATGTTTAGATACACAAATACCACGGTGTTCCAATTACCTACAGTACTCCATGCAGTCACATGTTGTGCAAGTTTGTAGCCTCAGAGCAACAGGCTACACCACATAGCCTAGGTGTGTGATAGGGCACACTATCGTACACTCTGTGATGCTCACACAACAACGAGATCGCCTAACAACGCAATGCTGGAAACATCCTGGTCATGGACTGCAGGACTGTATACATAATCCAAGAATAATTCCTGCCCAAGTTCACTCCCTGCAGGACTCTTCAACACCCAATTGAGGTGGCTCATTCATTTGTTTAAGCAACAATAAAATACTGTCAGGCCCAGGCTAATAGTTACACAACTCCAAAGGGGTCCATTCACATAAGAATGGCATCTTCTGAAGTTAAGCACCAAGCAGGTACTGTTCCAGGCACTGTGTAAACCCTGGCGATAAAACAAAGAATAAAGCAGTTCCCACATTGTGTTATAATTGCATGTTTATTATCTCTCTCTCCCAGTGTGATGTAATCCCCTCTCTCCCAGGGAGGCCAGGAACCATACAGATGTTAAGTCAGATTTCTGAAGGAGGTGATGACTAAGGAGTTTACACAGCAGAGGAGTAGAATCAAAGAGAGTTCTCCAAAGAAGCAGTGAGTGGGAAGGCAAGAGAGATTGTGTTTGACAAGTTCTGTTTGGCTGGCAAACAGAACAGGAGTAAGGAGGTAGAGAGAGACTCACTACAGAGATTTGTAAATCATGGCAAAGAATTGAGACAATCTGAAAGGCCAGAGAAACTAGTAAAGATATTTAAGAGCTTGATCAGCCTGGCACTGTGTCTCATACCTGTGATCCCAGTTCTTTGGGAGGCTGAGGCAGGAGGGCCACTTGAGCCCAGGAGTTAGAGACCAGCCTAGGCAGCATGATGAGACCTTGTCTCCCAAACCCGCCCTCGCAAAACTTGCGTATGCCTGTGGTCTCAGTTGTCTGGGAGGCTGAGGCAGGAAGATCGCCTGAGTCTAGGAGGTTGCAGCTGCCATGAACTGTGTGCCATTGCACTTTAGCCTGGGCAATAAAGTGAGACCCAGCCTCAAAAAAGAAAAAAAAAAAACCAAAGCGATCAAATGTGTTCATTTCCAAACTAGACACTGGAACAGAGGCAGGGCCTGAATGAAGCCAGGGATTCCTATTTAGAAGCTACAACCTAAAACCAGGGGTTCATAATCTGGGGTCTATGGCAGTTTGAAGTTGGATATGGAAAAAACACACCTTTATTTTTACCAGTCTCTGACTGAAATTTTGAAGATCTTCCAATTATGAATATAGGCAATAAACTCCAGTATTATTAACAATGGTTGTGCCTCTACAACCAATAGAAATCAGACATTTCAAGGCACATTCCAGCTCTTGCAGGTTTTTGTTTTTGTTTGTTTTAGAGACAGGGTCTGACTGTGTTGCCCTGACTGGATGCTGTGGCTATTCACAGGTGTGGTTATCATGTCTTACATCCTTGAACTTCTGAACTCAAGCAATCCTCCCACCTCATCCTCCCAAGTAGCTAGAACTACAGGGTTATGCCATGTCACCCAGCTATTGCAAATATCTTTTTTTTTTCCAGAAAGTAGGATTTATTAAGAAGACAGAAAAGCTCCTACAGCAAGAGGAGACCTGAAAGAAGTTGCCCTGCAAATATCTTAAAACATTATTTGAGGTCAGGCACGGTGACTCAAGCCTATAATCTCAGCACTTTGGGAGGCCGAGATGAGGGGATTGCCTGAGCCCATGGGTTCGAGAACAGTCTGGGCAAATTGGCAAGATCTCATCTCTACAATATATCAAAAAATTACCCGGGTGTGGTAGCATGCACCTGTAGTTCCGGCTACTTGGATGGCTGAGGAGGAAGGATCGCCTGAGCCCAGTAGGTCGATGCTGGGGTGGCCGTGAGTGTGCCACTGCACTCCAGCCTAGGTGACGGAGTAGGACTCCAACTCAAAAAAAAAAAATTATTTGTCCTCATTGCTTCTGTGAAATTATAGTAGTTAATATACCCATTGCTAAACTTAATAAATTGATAAACACATGGATGTATTGCATTTATATTTGAAATAGTCTTATAACTGTATTGCAATATAATAGTTTCCTACTTTTTGTTTTGTTTTGTTTTGTTTTGAGTCAGGGTCTTACTCCATCACCCAGGCAGGAATGTAGTGGTATGATCACAGCTCACTGCAGCCTCTGACTCCTAGGCTCAAATGACCCTCCTGCCTCTGTCTCCCAAGCAGCTGAGACTACAGGCATGTGCCAATTTAAAAAAATTTTTTTGTAGAGATGAGGTCTTGCCATGTTGCCCAGGTTGGTCTGGAACTCCTGGACTCAAGCAATCCTCTCACCTTGGTCTCCCAAAGTGCTGAGATTACAGGCATGAGCTGCCACGCCCGGCCTGTTTCCTACTTTATCCATTTATAAGCACTATTCTGAGACAGGTATGTAAGCTTTACCTAATGGACAAAATAAGCTGTATCAGCAAAAAAGCTCAAAATCCCTTCCCAGACTCTCCTGAAATGCCTGTGGCCCCTCAGAGAAACAGGCTCCCCTCTCTAGCCTTCACTGACTTGTCCAAACTCCTCTTCTGCTTTATTAATCATTATTATTATCATTATTATTGTTGTCATTTTAGAGGAGAGGAAGCTCTTTACCCTCTAAAAACTTCTTCTTAATTTTTTTGAGTCAGGGTCTTACTCTGTCTCCCAGGCCGGAGTGCACGATCACAGCTCACTGCAGCCTCTGATTCCCAAGCTCAAGTGACCCTCCTGCCTCAGCCTCCCAAGCAGCTGAGACCACAGGCATGTGCCACCATGCATGTCTACATTTTTTAATTTTAATTTTGTAGAGATGAGGCCTCGTCATATTGCCCAAGCTGGTCTTGAACTCCTGGACTCAAGTCATTCTCTTGCCTTGGCCTCCCAAAGTGCTGGGATTACAGGTATGAGCTACTACACTGGCCTTCTATAAGCCTTAGACATGGCCCAGCTCAGTGGCTCAGCCTGTAATCCCAGCACTTTGGGAGGCTGAGGTGAGTGGATTGCCCAAGTCTGCGGATTTGAGACCAGCCTGGGCAACTTGGCGAAACCTTATCTCTACAATAAATAAAAAATTAGCTGGGCATGGTAGCACGTGCCTGTAGTTCCAGCTCCTTGGAAAGCTGAGGCGGAAGTGTCGCCGGAGCCCAGCAGGTCAAGGCTGCAGTGGCCGGGAGCGTGCCACTGCACTCCAGTCTGGGCGACAGAGTGAGACTCCAACTCAAAAAAAAAAAAAACTTTAAACACCAATTCTATCTCCACTCCCAGATGAACACCTACACACCTCCTCTCAGGACTCCCTGTACCCACCCCCTCCCCATAGCAGGTGTCCACTCTATGTTCTCTCAACCTGTTGTTACCCCAAACACAACACTTACCACACAGATCCAGCTTCCTGCAATTTAACATTTGAATTTTTAAATATCACAAGTGGCCCTGAAATTCCAGGACATGTAATTTGTCAGGCCACTGAGGTGTGAAATCGGATTGCCATTGCTGGGACAGAGTCACTGAGCCAGTCAGGAGCCTGGCAGCCCAGGGTCCGCTGTGCTGCAGGACACCATGCAATGCCCACAGCAGAGCTACACGTTCAGTTGTATTATCGCCAGTTTCACAATAAAGCTACACATTGAGTCATAATATCCCTATTTTATGGATAAAGAATGTGATTTAATCAGAGACAAAAGAGAAAATATGAAGATTTTCATTGGTCTTGGCCAGGTCCCTTTAAACGGTATGGCCCCTTTAAATGGTATGGTCACATCAGGAAGTGAGTTCCTTCAAGGTAAGGACTGTGTCTTTAACTGGGGCAAACCGGTTACTGGGTCTAACAATTAATTGGTGCTCAATAAATGGTTTTCTGGTGAAGGAGAAGAGGAATCCTAAGAATCCTGCTTTCTCTTACTGTCATGGCTTTCATCTTGATCTTACTGATACCAGTTCCTGGAACAGTGCCTGGCTCATAAACTTAAAATTATTTATTAGGCTGGGCATGGTGGCTCACGCCTTTAATCTCAGCACTTTGGGAGGCTCAGGCCAGAGGATTGCTTGAGTCCAGGAGTTTGAGACCAGCTTATGCAACATAGTGAGACCGTGTCTCTACAAAAAATTAGCCAGGTGCAGTGACCTGCAGCTGTAGTCCCAACTTCTTAGGAGGCTGAGGCAAGAGAATTGCCTGAGCCCAGGAGGTCAAGGCTATGGTGAGCTGTGGTTGTACCACGGCATTCCAGCCTGGGCAACATAGTAAGACCCAGGCTCAGGGGAAAAAAAAAAAAGTATATACTAATTGACTACTTGTCTAACTCTAATTTGTGTTTATTTGACACTTGAAACACATTTTCTTTTATTGAGGAGGCTCTATAAATGTTTTTGAAGAGCAAAACAATGTGCAAAGGTGTATAAGGGCCAGGCACCATAGCTCACACCTGTAATCCTGTAGGAAGCCAAGGTGGGAGGATCATTTGAGGCCAAGAGTCTCGAGACCAACCTGGGCAACATAGTGAGACCTTGTCTCTTCAAAAAAAAATTAGCCTGGCACGGTGGTACAAGCCTATAGTTCCAGCTGCTTGGGAGGCTGAGGTAGAAAGATCGCCTCCCTTTGGTCCTCACTTGCCTGGTTTGAGATCAGGTACCTTTATTGATGTTATGTGCCCACCACCTCCCTCCCCAAAATAATGCATTTCAAGGGGTGACATAAAGCATGTGGTGACATAAAGCCCAGGAGGTCAAGGCTGTGGTAATTATGCCACTGCACTCCAGCCTGGGCAAGAGTGAGACTCTGACTCAAAAAAAGGACATATAAGGTCAGTTTTGCAGATAATTAACAATTCTTTCCTGTTTTCAACTTTTATATTCTTTGAAATAACTTGAACATCAATCACCATGATTATCACAGGAAGTTTTTACTTATAACATGTGGGAAAAGAAATCTATATTTTGCTTTGGCTGTTAATCATCATTAAACATACAACTGGCACATACAGGTAAAGTGTACTTTTGTATAATCTTATTTCTCCTAAAGTTCAAATAAAGTAAAATTTCTTGATTTTTTTCAGATGAATAGTTTATCTCACAGAATGAAAAAACTGAGTCAAAAATAAATATGATTGGGGAAACTTATTGAAAACTTTTACTCTGTTAAACTGTAGAATTTACTTGGGCTAAAGATTTGTTTTGGAGGGGAATGGAATTTGATGGTATTATTGGGTCAAAGAAAGAAGGGTACATCTTTTTCCATGTCTAGAATGTGCTAAGTATAAAAAGTGTCCTGGCTGGATGTGGTGGCTCATGTCTGTAATCCCAGCACGTTGGGATGCGGAAGCAAGAGAAATGCCAGAGCCCAGGGTTTGAGACCAACCTGGGCAACATAGGGTGACCCTGTCTCTACAATAAAACAAAAAATTAGCCGGGCATGGTGGCACACACCTGTAGTCCCAGCTACTTGGGGGGCTGAGGCAGAAGGATCGCCTGAGCCCAGCAGGTCGAGGTTGCAGTAGCCATGAGTGTGCCACTGCACTCCAGCCTGGGCAACAGAGTGAGACTCCGATTCAAAAAAAAAAAAAAAGAAAAGTGTCGAATATCAAAATGCTTCCCTTCCTGATGGATCCAGAAATAGACACATAAAACCCCAAAGTGGAATGCACAAATTTCTACTTACAGCTCTTTGGCCTTTTCCCTCATTAGCTTCAGTTGAACCGAGTTTGCTCAGATAGTCACTAATATTAGTCACTAATAACTACGTGTCCAGGGTATATTTAGAAGCCACCTTGCAGGGTCATTTGTCTTTGCCTCTCAGTGCAGAGTTTCAGTAAACCTCTCTGCTACTGTTGCTTACATATCACACAGCTTTGTGAAACTAATCACTTTCACATTAAAGCAATGCATTTCTTTTTTTTTAATTTATTTTAAAGATGTGGGGTACAATTCAGGATTAGGTATACAAGTGGTCATCAGAGAGGTAAAGTTTGGGCCTCCCTTTGGTCCCTACTTGCCTGGTTTGAGATCAAGTACCTTTATTGATGTTATGTGCCCACCAGCTCCCTTCCCAAAATAATGCATTTCAAGGGGTGACATAAAGCATGTGGTGGTACTATTTCTATATGTTAGGCAATAAAAGTAAATTTACTGGCCGGGTGCAGTGGCTCAAGCCTGTAATCCCAGCACTTTGGGAAGCCAAGGCGAGAGGATAGCCTGAGCCCAGGGGTTTGAGACCAGCCTGGGCAACTTGGTGAGACCTCATCTCTACAATAAAACAAAAAATAAGCTGTGCATGGTAGTGTGCACCTGTAGTTCCAGCTACTTGGAAGGCTGAGATGGAAGGATCACCTGAGCCCAGTAGGTTGAGGCTGCAGTGGTCACGAGCATGCCACTGCACTCCAATCTGGACAACAGAGTGAGACGAACTCAAAAAAAAAAAATTAATTAAATGTTCCCATTTCTCAAAGAGTAAGCAACTTGAGATGGGAAAGACGTAAAGAAATGTAGCAAGGAGTATCAGTTAACCCTTGTACATATGTCTTGCTAAGTGTTGATAGACCAGACACGTATTTTCTGAAGAAAATAGAACTTAAGGTCTCTGAGACTATCAAAGTGCCTGGCACAATTGAGACACTGGTCTTATCCCTCGAACAGGGAGACTTATTGCCTTATACATGTTGAATATTTCCAGTATCCCTCTTTCCTCACTTAGTGCGCAGAATGCTAGCAATCAGGCACTTATCCACCCTGCAGGGGACTGGAAGTCTATTTTTGGGTGAATCTAACCCAAGAGTTAAACTACCCCATCCTCGTCACTCTATAGTGAAGTATAAAGTCAACAAGCCCCATATCCAAGCCAGGTGTGGTAGTGGGCACCTGTAGTAGCTACTCCAGAGGCTGAGGTGGGAAAATTGCTTTTGCCCAAGAGTTTGAGGCCAGCCTGGGCAACATAGCCAGATCCTGTCTCTAAAAACAAAAACAAAACAAGCCCTACATTCTGCACATCCATTGGGTTTTTAGTTTCTCATCCTTTGTCATGGGGGCAATAATAATAATAATGTAAGAAATTAAAGACTATTCAGGGAAAAGAAAAATTTAGAAAGAAAAACAAAATGTCACTAATATCTTTTTTTTTTTTTTTTCTTAATTGAGTTGGAGTCTCACTCTGTCGCCCAGACTGGAGTGCAGTGGCCGCTCCCAGCCACCGCAGCCTCGCCTGCTTGGGCTCTGGCGATCCTTCCGCCTCAGCCTTCAAAGTAGCCGGAATTACAGGCATGCGCTACCACGCCCAGCTGATTTTTTGATTTATTGTAGAGATGAGGTCTCGCTACCCAGGCGGGTCTCGAACCCGCGGGCTCAGGCAATCCACTCACCTCAGCCTCCCAAAGGCGCAGGATTACAGGCTGAGCCACCGAGCCCGGCTACTAATATCTTTAGAGTTATTAAAAATACATACAGAATCTATAATACAAGAATGCAGCACTATAGAATGGGAATTCTCAGAACAGAAGTCCTTGGGAATTGTTTTTATTTTTGTTTTGGGGGGATTTTTTTTTTTTTTAGTCAGAGTCTCACTCTGTCGCCCAGGCTGGAGTATAGTAGCACACTCACAGTCACCGCAGCCTCAACCTCCTGGGCTCAGGCAATCCTGCCTCAGCTTTCCAAGTAGCTGGAACCACAGGTGTGTGTTACCACACCCAGTTAACTTTTTGATTTATTGTAGAGACAAGGTCTCGCCAAGTTGCCCAGAGAGGTCTGGAACCCGTGGGATCAGGCAATCCTCTCGCCTCCACCTCACAAAGTGCTGAGATTCCGGGCCTGAGCCACCATGCCTGGCGAGTCCTTGGGAATTAAAAGCATAATAGAAATAAACAACTCTTTTTCTTTTTTTTTTTTTTGAGTCAGAGTCTCACTCTGTCACCCAGGCTGGAGTGCAGTGGCATGCTCGTGGCCACTGCAGCCTCAACCTCTGCTGGGCTCAGGCGATCCTTCCACTTCAGCTTTCCAAGTAGCTGGAACTACAGGTGCATGTCACCATGCCCAGATAATTTTTTGATTTATTGTAGTGGCAAGGTCACGCCAAGTTTCCCAGGCTGGTCTCGAACCCATTGGCTCAGGCAATCCTTTTACCTCCACCTCCCAAAGTGTTGATTCCAGGCCTGAGCCATCATGCCTGACACAAGCAACTGTAAATAGAAGACAAGATAAAGTATCCCTGAAAGTAGAACAAACAGAATTGGGGAAATGGGGGGGGGTAGAAAACATAAGAGGCCAGGAGCAATGGCTCACGCCGGTAATCTCAGCATTTTGGGAGGTGGAGGCAAGAAGATCACCTGAGCCCAGAGGTTTGAAACCAGCCTAGGTAACTTAGCGAGACCTCGTCTCTATAATAAAAAAAGGAAAAGAAAACGTAAGAGATAGAAAAAAGGAAATTATCAAAACAATTCAAGAAAAACCACCAGAGTTAAAGAACTCAAGTTTTCAGATTAAAAAGTCTACCAAGTGCTGAGGAAAATCAATGAAGATAGAATCATAACAGAAGTGAAATTTCAGAACAATTGGACAAATACATTATCCTACTAACTTTCAGGGAAAAAAAAGTAAAGGATTTGATAACACACAAAGAATAAAGAAACACAATAATAGCTTTAGACTTTTCAACAGTTGTACTAGAAGCAAGAAGATAGGCTTTCAGGAAGCAAGAAATGCCATCAACGTTTGGAAAATGATCTTCAACAGAATTCTGTCCTCAGAAATTATCAGTCAAGAATGAGGGTCAGGCATGGTGGCTCACGCCTATAATTCTAGCACTTTGCGAGGCCCAGACAGAAAAACACTTGAGTGCTGAAGTTCAAGACTGGTCTGGGTAACATAGCAAGACCTCATTTCTACAAAAAAAAAGTAAAATTAGTTGGATGTGGTGGTGCGTACCTGTAGTCCCAGCTACTCAGGAGGCTGAGGTGGAAGGATCGCCTAAGCCCAGAAGTTAAGGCTTCAGTGAGCTGTGATTGTAACACTGCACTCCAGCCTAGGTGGCAGAGTAGGACTCCAGCACACACAGACACACACACACACACACACACACACACACACACACACACACACACACAGAATGAGGACTGAGGTTTTCTAGTTCCAAAATGGTAGCATCAAAGCAAACTGGCTCAAACTGGTTACACTCCCCCAACAGAAAACCACAAACAAAACGACAGCACTGAGATTTTCATCAGCAAAAACCCAGAGCTCAAGTATGAGGATGAGACAGCTCCTGAGGTCACAGAGATGGTAGATGTCAAGTCATCTATAAGTAATGATAATTTCTTCCTTTCCAGTTTTTACACCTCTTGTTTTATTTCCTTGTCTAATAAATTGACTATTTTTTACAAAATGGTAAATGCTACCCCTTGCCTTGTTCTTGATCTCATAAAGTTTTCAGAGATTATATTTTTAAAACATTTAAAAGCTATGCTGGACATGATGGCTCACACCTACAATCCTAGCACTTTGGGAGATCAAGGCAGGAGGATTGCCTAAGCCCAGGGGTTTGAGACCAGCCTAAGCAGCATAGCAAGACCTCATCTCTACAAAAAATTTTAAATATTAGCCAGGTGTAGTGATGCAGCCTGTAGTCCCAGCTACTTATGGGAAAGCTGAAATGGGAGGATCGCTTGAACCCAGGAGGGCAAGGCTGCAGAGAGCTGTGATCATGCCACTGCACTCCAGCCTGGGCTACAGTGAGACCTCCAACTCAAAAATAATAATAATAATAAAAAACTAGACCAGAGTTTTGACCAGTCAGAATGGAGGCCCAAATCAGAACAGATATAAGCTGTAGATCAGTGATCCCCAACGTTTTTGGCATCAGGGACCAACTTCATAGAAGACAATTTTTCCATGAATGGGGGAGGGGGATGGTTTCGGGATGATTCAAGCACATTACATTTATCGTGCACTTTATTTCTATTATTATTACATTTTAATATATAATAAAATAATTATACAACTCACCATAATACAGAATCATTGGGAATCAGTGGGAGCTCTGAGCTTGTTTTCCTGCAACTAGATGGTCCCATCTGGGGGTGATGGAAGACAGTGACATCTGAAGTGTGTGGTTTAGGTCCAGTCTACTCTATCATCTCATTTTGGTTGCTGTCACGGCAGAAAACTCTGCTTCACAAAGTTAGGATGTTGCAAATGGAAACTGGCTTTTCAGTGGTGATCTGACAGGAGGTGGAGCTCAGGCGGTAATGCAGGCAATGGGGAGTGGCTGTAAATACAGATGAAACTTCCTTTGCCTGCATCTCACATTCTGCTGTGTAGCCCAGTTCCTAACAGGCCAGGGGCCAGTACTGGTCTGTGGCCCAGAGGTTGGGGACCCCTACTGCAGGCAGTTGGTACAGTTATTTAAATGTGCAATTATGGGCACATAGTAAGCCCTGAGTGTTTTATCATCAAGCCTGATATTGTTTGCTGATTTGTAATACATTCAAAATAATATTTTCTTAAAAAATAGGGACTGAACAATGACAATTTCAGACAAGCAAGTTCTCAAAAATTTATCCTCCCACCCCTTTTTTGGAGTCAGGGTCTCTCTGTTGCCCAAGCTTGAGTGCAGTGCCACGATCATGGCTACTGCAGTCTTGAACTGCTGGGCTTAGGCAATACTTCTGCCTCATTCTCCCAAATGGTTGGGACTACAGGTACATGCCACCATGCCCAGCTATTTTTTTAATTTATTGTAGAGACAAGGTCTGAGCAAGCTGCCCAGGCTGGTCTTGAATCCTTGGGCTCAGGCAATCCTCTCACTTCTGCCTCCCAAAGTGCTAGGATTACAGGTGTGAGCCTTCATGCCTGGCCCATGTATCTTTTCTTAAGAAGCTACCAGAGGATGTGTTTCACCAATATGCGAGAAGAAACCAAGAAAGAGGAAGACATACAATACAGGGAGGAAGATCTCCAACACAGGGGAAATCCTGAGGTGACAGCTGTACCCCCACATGAGACAACCAATTCAGGTAGGGCACACGTGGTCTGCACTGGGATCACCAAGGTCCTTTCTGCCATCATACCCCCATTTAGCCTGATGATGAGTGCCTAGGTGAGCCTGACCTGGGTTCTTATCAGTGTTTGGCTGGTCTTGACCATGTGTTAATGAAGGTTCCTCTTCTTCATGTAAGGAGCATTTACAGAGCAGCCCTCTCTGTCTAACCAAACCTCAGCTGTGTGACCAGAACCCAGTCCTCACTACAGCCCTGCCAGATGGGTGGATTCTTGTAAGCTCTCTGTTCCCCAGAAGTTAATTACTGCAGTCAGAGGTAGTCTCTGGTAAACTCTCAGAGGAACTAAAGCCAGACTACGACCCAGAGACTCTGTTCAGCACATTTTCTCCTGACAGCCTTCAACCAATGATGACAATTGCCCTTTCCTTAGGTTTGTGGCCAGGCATGGTGGCTCAAGCCCGTAATCCCAGCACTTTGGGAGGCCGAGTGAGGGGATTGCCTGAGCCCACGGGTTCAAGAACAGCCTGGGCAACTTGGCGAGACATCGTCTCTACAATAACATTTTTTTTTAAAGCCAGACATGGTGGCTCACCTCTGTAATCCCAGCACTTTGGGAAGCAGAGGTGAGAGGATTGCCTGAGCTCAGGGGTTCAAGACCAGCCTGAGCAACATGGTGAGACCTCGTCTCTACACTAAATCAAAAAATTAGCTGGACATGGTGGTGCGCACCTGTGGGCTGAGCGTGGTAGCACACGCCTGTGGTTCCAGCTACTTCGAAGGCTGAGGCAGAAGGATTGCCTGAACCCAGCAGGTAGAGGCTGCAGTGGCCGTGAGCATGCCACTGCATTTCAGTCTGGGTGATAGAGTGAAATTCCAACTCAAAAAAAAGAAAAAAAAATTTTTAAAGTAGCAATTTTCTGTCTCTAGGGAGAAAGAGAAGGAGGGAAGGTGCAATGGGAAGGGGCCCACAGTGCACTGGTACCGGTCATGCTGTTTCTTCGGTGGTGGGTACACAGATTTATTATAATTATTTACACTGTATATACATTTTATACACTGTTCCAGCTAAGTGATGCATTTTCACAATGAAACATCTGATAAGGAAAAACATTTAGACTGGACTCGGTGGCTCAGTCTGTAATTCCAGCATTTTGGGAGGCCAAGTCAAGTGGATTACCTGAGCCTGTAGGTTCGAGACCAGCCTGGGCAACTTGTGAGACCTCATCTCTACAATAAATTAAAAAAAAAAAATAGCCGGGCGTGGTAGTATGCGACTATAGTTCTGACTACTTGGAACGCTGAAGTGGAAAGATCGCTGGAACCCAGCAGGTTGATGCTGGGTTGGCTGTGAGTGTGCCACTTGCACTCCAGCCTAGGCGACAGAGTGAGACTCCAACTCAAAAAAACAAACAAAAACATTTAAATAGGCATTGTAATGGCCAGATGTGGTGGCTCATGCCTGTAATCCCAGCATTTTGAGAGGCCAGGGCAGAAGAATAGCTTGAGTCCAGGAGTTTGAGACCAGGACGGGCAACTTACCTCTACAAACATTTTCTTTTTAAATTAGCCAGAGGTGGTAGTGCGTGCTTGTAGCCCCAGCTGCTCAGGAGGCTGAGGTAGAAAGATAGCTTGAGCCCAGGAGGTCAAGTCTGCGATGAGCTGTGGTCATGCCGTTATACTCCAGCCTAGGCAACAGAGTGAGACTCTGGCTGAAAAATAAAAATAAATAAGCATTTTTTGTTTTTAATTGGAGTCTTACTCTGTTGCCCAGGCTGGACTGCAGTGGCACACTCATGGTCACCCCAGGGTTGACCTACTTGGTTCCCATGATCCTTCCACTTCAGCCTTCCAAGTAGCTGGAACTACAGGCATGCGCTACCATGCCTGGCTAATTTTTATATATCGTAGAGATATATAAAGAGCTGGAGCAACTTGGCAAGACCTCAACTCTACAGAAAAATTAAAAAATTAGCTGGATGTGGTGGAACATACTTGTAGTCCCAGCTACTGGGAAGGCTGAGGCAGGAGGATCGCCTGAGCCAGGAACTTGAGGTTTTGTTGAACCATGATTTGTGCCACTGTACTTTAGCCTGAGTGAGGTAAGACCCCCCCACACTCAAAAAAAAAAAAAATACACATACAAAAATATATATTCAGAATATTTATTAAATCAATTGTGGCAATCGTAAGTGAATCTTCTAACTTTTGATTTAGAGTCTAGTTGAATTACTGTGATATTTTGATGTTCCAATTTTAGATTTTGGTTTATTTTTAATCCCTGAGTCACTGCTGAAGTCAGGTAGAGGAATTTTACAAAGATTCATAAAACATGCAAATATTTTTGAAGCTTGACTAAATATAAGTTAAAGTTGAGAAAATTTTGACTGGGCCTAGTGGCTCATACCTGTAATCCCAACACCTTGGAAAGCCAAGATGGGAAGATTGCTTAAGCCCAGGAATTTGAGAACTGCCTGGGGAACATAGCAAGACCTCATCTCTACAGAAAATTAAAAAAAAATTATCTTGGCATGGTGGTGTGTGCCTGTAGTCCCAGATACTTGGGAGGCTGAGGCAGAAGGATCAGATAGATCACCTGAGCCAGGAGGTCGAGCCTGTGGTAGCCATAATTGTGTCACTGCACTCCAGTCTGGGCGACAGAGTGAGACCTTGACTCAAAACACACAAAAAAAGAGTTTGTCAAAGTCTCAGGATATAAAACCAATGTGCAAAAGACAGTTGCATTTTTATACACCAACAATAAACAGGCAGAGAACCAAATAAAAAGTACAATCCCATTCACAATAGCCACACACACACAAAAGAAATACCTTGGCATCTTCCTAACGAGAGAAGCTAAAGACCTTTACAACAAAAACTACAAAACACTGCTCAAAGAAATCAAAGAAGACACAAACAAATGGAAAAATATTCCATGCTCATGGATTGGAAGAATTAACAGTGTTAAGAGGTCCATCCTACCAAAGGCAATCTACAGATTCAATGCAATACCCATTAAGTTACCAACACCATTCTTCTCAGAGCTAGAAACAACAATACAGAAATCCATCTGGAAACATAAACAACTATGAATAGCCAAAGCAATCCTCAGCAAAGAAGCAAGATGGGAGGTATAACACTTCTAGACTTTATACTTTATTATAAAGCTACAATAACCAAAACAGCCTGGTATTGGTACAAGAACAGGCATATAGATCTATAGAACAGAATAGAGATTCTGGAAGCAAAACCTTAACTTCTCAACCAATTCATCTTCAACAAGGCTTCCACCAACAACCAAGGAGAGGAGAACCTATTCAGCAAATGGTACTGGGAAAACTGACTGATCACATGCAGAAGATTGAAACAGGACCCCTACCTATCACCATACACAAAAATCAACTCCAAATTGATCAAAAACGTAAATGTAAAACCTCAAACTATAATAATCTTAGAAAACGCAGGAGACACCCTTAGGGAAATTGGAATAGGCAATCAATTCTTGATAAAAACTCCAGATTCCCACCCATGTCATAAGAGATAAGATAGACAACGGGACCTCATCAAACTGAAAAGCTTCTGCAAAGCAAAAAAAGCCATCAAGAGAGTGGGGAGACAGTCAACAGAATGGGAAAAAATATTTGCCAACCATATATCTGACAAAGGCCTAACATCCAGGATCTACAAGGAACTCAAAAGTGCCAAAAGAAAAAAATAAACAGCCCCATTAAAAAATGGGCAAAAAAGCCGGGCTCAGTGGCTCAGCCTGTAATCCCACGCCTTTGGGAGGCTGAGGTGAGTGGATTGCCTGAGCCTGCGGGTTCAAGACCCGCCTGGGCAGCGAGACCTCATCTCTACAATAAATCAAAAAATCAGCCAGGCATGGTAGCGCGCGCCTGTAATTCCGGATACTCGGAAGGCTGAGGCGGAAGGATCGCTGGAGCCCAGCAGGTCGAGGCTGCAGTGGCCGGGAGCAGTCACTGCACTCCAGTCTGGGCGACAGAGTGAGACTCCAACTCAAAAAAAAAAAGGGCAAAAAGCTGGGCTTGGTGGCTCAGCCTGTAATCCCGTGCCTTGGGAGGCTGGAGTGGATTGCCTGAGACCGCGGGTTCGAGACCCGCCTGGGCAACTTGGCGAGACCTTATCTCTACAATAAATCAAAAAATTAGCCAGGCGTGGTAGCGCATGCCTGTAGTTCCAGCTACTTGGAAAGCTGAGGCGGAAGGATCGCCGGAGCCCAGGAGGCCAAGGCTGCGGTGGCCGGGAGTGGCCACTGCACTCCAGTCTAGGTGACAGAGTGAGACCCCAACTCAAAAAAAAATTAAATAAATAAATAAATAATGGGCAAAAGACATGAATAGACACTTCTCAAAAGAAAATATACAAGCAGTCAATAGACACATGAAAAAATGCTTAGCCACACTAATCATCAGAGAAATAGAAATCAAAACCACATTAAGATACCACTGATCGCCAGTAAAGAATGGCCATCATTAATACAACAAAAAAACAAAAGATGCTGGCAAAGATGTGGAGAAAAGGGAAAGTTTCTATACTATTGGTGGGAGTGCAAACTAATTCAACCTCTATGGAAAACTGTGCCGATTTCTAAAAGAACTAGAAATTGACCTTCCATATGACACAGCAATCCCCCTGCTGGGAATACACCTATAGGAACTCAAATCATTCTTTTTCTTTTTCTTTTTTTTGAGGCGGAGTCTCATTCTGTCACCCAGGCTGGAGTACAGTGGCACACTCACAGCCACCACAACCTCAACCTGCTGGGTTCAGGCGATCCTTCCACCTCAGCCTTTCAAGTAGTCAAAACTACAGGTGGGTGCCACCATGCCCGGCTAATTTTTTGATTTATTGTAGAGACAAGGTCTCATCAAGTTGCCCAGGCTGGTCTCAGTCCCCTGAGCTCAGATAATCCTCTTGCCTTGGCCTCCCAAAGTGCTGGGATTATAGGCATGCGCCACTGCCCAGCCAACTCAAATCATTCTACAAAAAAGATACCTGCATGGTCAATGCTGGGGTGGCGAGTGTGTCACTGCACTCCAGCCTGGGTGACAGAGTGAGACTCCAACTCAAAAAAAGAAAAAAGATACCTGCATATACATGTTTATTGCAGTATTATTCACAATAGCAAAAACATAGAACCAACTGTGCTGCCCATCAAAAGTAGACTGGATTTAAAAAAAAAAGTGTTACATATACACGATGAAATATTATGTGGCCATGAAGAAGGACAAAATTGACCGGGCACAGTGGCTCAAGGCTGTAATCCCAGCACTTTGGGAGGCCAAGGCAAGAGAATTGCCTGAGCTCAGGGCTTCGAGACCAGTCTGGGCAACTTGGTGAGACATCCTCTCTACAATAAATAAAAAAATAAGCTGGTGTGGTAGCACATGCCTGTAATTACAGCTACTTGGAAGACTGAGGCGGAAAGATTGCCTGAGCCCAGCAGGTCGAGGCTGCGGTGGCTGTGAGTGTGACACTGCACTCCAGCCTAGGTGACAGAGTGAGACTCTGACTCAAAAAAAAAAGGCAACTTAAATCAGAGTGTGACTTTTCTTATTTCTGAGGATCTGATGAGAAAACACTTACAATTGTTCTTTTAAAAAATACTTCTAATATAATTGTTAGGTGTAATTTGCAATCTTTGTTCTAGTTGAGTTGCTTGAGTCTTGTTGGCTTATTGTGGGTGTTAACATCCTGGTGATACATGCTAGTACTGTCTGTATAGCACTTTAATTGTAGAAATTATCTCTTGGCTTATCTATCTTCTGATTTTTAATTATCTTTAGAGAGAATTATACATAGACTTTCCACAATGATTACCCACGGTCCTACACTGATAAGTCCCAAACCTGTTCATTATGATGTAAATATGTCCTCTATTGATAATTTCAGTAGGGTATATTTCACTATAATGTCCCTTTCCATTTCTATTAATAATCTGCATTTTAAAATATGTGCTCTTCTCTTCCCTTTCCATTTATTTTAAGGCCACCAATCCAAATCTAATTCCTTTTCTTTTTTTTTTTTTTCCAGAGTTCAGCTGTTTATTGAACATATTATAAAAGGTTTAGTCTAACAGACCAAAGCCCATGTCATCATCAGACTCCTCAGATTCTTCCTTCTTTGCTTCCACATTCTTCTCCTCTGCTGGGGCCGCAGTAGTGTTTGGGGCAGCCCCCACAGAGCAGATGAGGCTGTCAATGTTGACGTTGGCCAGGGCCTTTGCAAACCAGCCAGGCCAGAAAGCCTCCACAGTCACACCTGTGGCCTTAATGAGAGCGTTGATCTTATCCTCCGTGACAGTCACATCGTCCTCACGCAGGATGAGGGCTGAGTAGATGCAGGCGAGCTCGGACTCGGAGGCCACGGTGCGGAGAGAGCGGGATGGGAGCTGCCGGGCGCGATGCTAGTCGCCAGATGAAGTGAGGGCCTCACCCCAACGCGTCCTTAGCTCCCTTGGAAGGACCGAGACCTTGGTCGCAGCTGGGGAAAGGGCCCTTTACATTTATTGAAAAAGAAAACTCGCCGGGCTCGGTGGCTCAGCCTGTAATCCCGCGCCTTTGGGAGGCTGAGGTGAGTGGATTGCCTGAGCCCGTGGGTTCGAGACCCGCCTGGGCAGCGAGACCTCATCTCTACAATAAATCAAAAAAAATCAGCTGGGTATGGTAGCGTATGCCTGTAATTCCGGCTACTTGGAAAGCTGAGGCGGAAGGATCGCCGGAGCCCAGCGGGTCGAGGCTGCGGTGGCTGGAAGCGGCCACTGAACTCCAGTCTGGGCGACGGAGTGAGACTCCAACTCAAAGAAAAAAAAAAAAAGAGATTCAGATGATCAAAACCATTCACACCCTCCCCAGCTTAGAAAGAAAACCCAACCAAGAGCATCAAAGCCCAGTGTTCCACCGGAGTTCCAGTTATCATGAATTTGGTGTCCATTGTTCGTGTGCTTTTTTTTTTTCTTTTGAGTCGGGGTCTTGCTCTGTTGCCCAGGAAGGAGCACGATCGCAGTTCTCTGCAGTCTCCATCCCCTGGGCTCAGGCAGTCCTCCCATCTGAGTCTCCTGAGTAGCTGGGACGACAGGTGTGTGCCACCACGCCTGTCCGATTTTTAAATTTCTATTTTTTCGTAGACACGAGGTCTCACAATATTGTCCAGGCTGATCTTGAATTCCTGGGCTCAAGCGATCCTCCTGCCCCGGCCTCCCAAAGTGTTGGGATGACAGGCGTGAACCACAGCACCCGGCCTCGAGTACATTTCTTTAAACACGTCCATGTATGTATGGAATCTCCCTGAACACCATGGGTTGTATGTTCTGAGCTGTAGATAGCTGATCTCTTACAGGGCCTATTTTTTTTTTGTTCGCTTTTTGCCCTCGAAATTATAATTTCTCAGTTCATGCATGCTGACACACACTGTGCTAGGCCACCCATTTTTATTCTGGTGGGATGTCTCCTCCTATGAATACACAGTCACGTATCTGTCTGTACTTCTGGTGATGGCTACTTGAGTGGTTTCCTGTTCGTCGCATGGATCATGCTGCTAGGAATATTCTTGTCCACATCTCCTTGTTTCTCAAGGGGAGTATTTCTCAAAATGAAGATTGTGGCCACTCAGAGGCATTGAAATCAATTTAATGAGTCATGACCAGCATTTTAAAAATCAGGGTTCGAGGCAGGAGCATTGCTTGAGGCCATGAGTTCAAGAGCAGCCTCGACAATGTCGTGAGACCTCATGTCTACAAACAAATTTTAAAAAGTGAGCAGGCCCAGGCAGCACTCACATGTAGTCCCAGCTACTCAGGAGGCTGAGGCAGGAGGATCGCTTGAGCCCAGGAGTTTGAGGCTGCGTGAGTTATGATTGCACCACTGCACCCCAGGCTGGGAGACAGTGAGACCCTGCCTCTAAAAATAATAATCATAAATTTTTAAGAAATGAGAGTGCATCACACA
>NW_007079684.1:218659-229675 GCF_000164805.1 Carlito syrichta | reverse complement strand
CAGGCGGGTCTCGAACCCGCTGGCTCAGGCAATCCACTCAAACAGCCTCCCAAAGGTGCGGGATTACAGGCTGAGCCACCGAGCCCAGCTTATTTTTTATTTTATTTTATTTTTTGAGTTGGAGTCTCACTCTGTCGCCCAGACTGGAGTGCAGTGGCCGCTCCCAGCCACCGCAGCCTCGCCTGCTGGGCACCGGTGATCCCTTCGCCTCAGCCTTCCAAGTAGTTGGAACTACAGGTGCGCGCTACCACGTCTGACTGATTTGATTTTATTGTAGAGATGAGGTCTTACCAAGTCATCCAGGCTGGTCTCAAACCCATGGACTCAGGCAATCCACTCGCCTTGGCCTCCCAATTGATGGGATTACAGGCTGAGCCACCGAGCCCGGCTGCTAATATTAATTTTGTGCAGTGGCACAATCACGGCTCACCGCAGCCTTGACATGCTGGGCTCAGGCAATCCTTCTGCCTCAGCCTTCCAAGTAGCTGGAACTACAAGTATACGCTACCACACCCGGCTAATTTTTGATCTATTGTAGAGATGAGGTCTGACCAAGTTGCCAAGGCTGTTCTCGAACCCATTGGCTCCGGCAATCCTCTCGCCTCCCCCCCCCAAAGTGCTGGAATTACAAGTATGAGCCACTGTGCCTGGCTAATTTTTGATTTATTGTAGAGATGAGGTCTGACCAAGTTGCCAAGGCTGTTCTTGAACCCGTTGGCTCCGGCAATCCTCTCGCCTCCACCTCCCAAAGTGCTGGAATTACAAGTATGAGCCACTGTGCCTGGCTTCATTAATCTTTTTTAAAAAGTGCAAATATAATCATATGGATTATAAAATGCATAATCTTTCCTTCCTTTCTTTCTTATTTCTCTCTTTCTTTCTCTCCTCCTCTCTCCTCTTTCTCCTTTCTCTCTCTCTTTCTTCCGAGTCAGGGTCTCACTCTGTTGCCCAGGCTGGAGTGCAGTGGCACAATCATGGCTCACTGCAGCCTTGACCTTCTGGGCTCAGGTGATCCTTCTGCTTCCCCCTCCCAAGTAGCTGGGATTACAGGAAAACTCCACCACGTCCAGTCGCTTTTTAAAATTTTTTGTAAAGATGAGGTCTCGATATGTTGCATAGGCTGGTCTTGAATTCCTGGACTCAAGTACTCCTCTCGCCTCTGCCTCCCAATGTGCTGGGATTACAGGCATGAGCAACCGTACCCGGTCCAAACATCTAGATTTTAAATGCACATTTTAACTTATATGCTAATTAGTGCTAACATAACCTAAATATTTAATGAGGACCTATCATGTACTCATTATATAAGATCACATAAATGCTAATTTTACAGAAATGCCATTGTATTATTCATTCACTACTAACTGTTGAAGCCACTGGTTTTTTTTCTCTCAATGAGCAATCTTGGAATACTGCATGGTACTCTGTTGCCCCATTAATGAGTAATAAAGCTATTTTCAATGTTCATCATTATGAATCAGCTTTCAGGGACTATTCTTGTGCTTGTATCCTCACACGCTTATGAAAATACTTCTCTAAGGCTGGGCGCGATGGCTCAATAAGCCTATAATCCCAGCACTTTGGGAGGCAGAGGCAAGAGGATTGCCTGAGTCCATGGGTTTGAGACCAGCCTGGATGACTTGGTAAGACCTCATCTCTACAATAAATCAAAAAATTAGCCGGGCTTGGTGGTATGTGCCTGTAGTTCCAACTGCTTGGAAGGCTGAGGCAGAAGGATCACCTGGGTCCAGCAGGTCGAGGCTGCGGTGGCCCTGAGCATACCACTTCACTCCAGCTTGATGACAAAGTGAGAGTCCAACTCAAAAAAAAAAAAAAGTACTTCTCTAAAACTGATTATTTGAAATAGAATCGCTGAGTCAAAGGGTGTGCATATTTCAGGTTATGAGGGGCTGCGCTTGGTGGCTCAGCCTGTAATCCTGCGCCTTCGGGAGGCTGGGGTGAGTGGATTGCCTGAGCCCGCGGGTTCGAGACCCGCCTGGGCAGCGAGACCTCATCTCTACAATAAAATCAAAAAATCAGCCGGGCATGGTAGCACATGCCTGTAATTCTGGCTACTCGGAAGGCTGAGGTGGAAGGATCGCCGGAGCCCAGCAGGTCGAGGCTGCGGTGGCCGGAAGCGGCAGTCTGGGCGACAGAGTGAGACTCCAACTCAAAAAAAAAAAAAAAAGATTATGGGGGGGACTCAAAAAAAGTCTCAGAATTATTTTTTGGAGGGCAAGCCCATTGTAGTCCTGGCTTCCCTCCAAGGTAAGTGTTCTGGGGCCCCATCAGTATCAGTTCACCAGCTGGTGTTGTTGTGAGAGGCTGCATTCAGCTTCAGTGAATTTTGGGGGGAGATTCTTTCAAATGTTTGCCTATTTCATGATGGGTAATTCACAATCACACCTGCCCCACACTGCTGCTGCGTTCAGGAGTTTTGACCCAAAACAGCATGACCCACATGCTCCACCCTCCCTATCCACCCCGTCTCTCCCCGAGCAACTGTTTTTTGGTCTCACCATATGAAAAAAGTTCTCAAAGGGAAACGTTTTGCCCATGTGGAAGAGGTGAAACAAAAAACGGCAGAAGCACTAAAAGGCATCAAAATTGACAGGTTCAAAACCAGTCCTGAGTAGTGGAAAAAGTGTCTCGATAGATGTATAGTATCAAATGGAGAGTACTTTGAAGGTGACTGATGTTTCAACATGTAAGAATAAGTGCACAATTTTTTATAAATAAATTCTGATTTTGGGGGGTTTCCCTCCATCTAATCAACATTGCAAATTACCATCTAAAATGATAATATCTTTTTATTTTCCCGTCACTGGTAAAGTGAGAGTGCTTATTCCAAACATATTCATGGCCACTCCAGCATCGACCTACTGGGTGGGCTCCTGCGATCCTTCCACCTCAGCCTTCCAAGTAGCTGGAACTACAGGCACACAATATCATGCCAGCTAATTTTTTTTTTTAATTGTAGAAATGAGGTCTTGACAAGTTGCCCAGGTAGATCTCGATCCCAAGATCTCAAGCAATCCCCTGGCCTCGGCCTCCCGAAGTGCTGCAATTATATGCTGAGCCACCGAGCCTGGCCAATATTTATCAATCTTTTAAATCTTTGCCAATCTGAGAAGGGCAAAATAATTCCTTGTTATTAGAGTAGCATGCACTTCCTTAATTTTCAGTGGGATTTTGCATCTTTTCAGAGACTTATTTATACTTCTATGATTCCTCATCTATGAGATTCTTATCTATGTTTATTAAGAAATGGTGACAAATTTAATAAATGGCAAATTTAATTGGAATCTAAAACTCTTTAATATCTCTCTTTTTAAAAGTCACACTTTAAAAAAGTGACAGAGACTGCATTCTCTGGATAATCTAAAAACACTTGGTTTCTTTTTGAAATCTCCGAAGGTTTGGAAACAAATTGGAGAAGGTAGATTAAGATGAGTGCTAATTTTGACTTAACCCCAGTCAGCAGCAATAGATGGCCTATTCCTCTAATTGTACCCTTTACATCCTCAAGGACATTTTTAGAGATCTTAAGAGGTAGCTAAGTTGTTATTTCAATGCAGAGAACAGCAAGTACTTCTGGGAAAATGCATGAGTGTAAATCATGGGGAAACTACTTGAGAAAGTAAAATGTGAATTTGGACACAATCCATCATTGTTGACAATTTGTTTTCCATATGCTTCTTACCTTGATTCTGAATATATTTCTAGAATTAAAGTTTTATTACTATAACAGACTCTTAATAGATATAAAATTAAATTGCTTTTTTTTTTCTTTAGGAGATCGTGTCTCAATATGTTGCTATCTCATTATGCTGCCCAGGCTGGAGTCCAGTGGCTATTCACAAGCACAATCATAGCACATGACAGCCCCGAACTCGTGGGCTCAAGTGATCCTTCTGCCTCAGCCTCCCAAGTAGCTGGGACTACAGGCATGCACCACAGCTCCTGGCTTAAATTGCTTTTTTAATTGAAGTATAATTCGTATATCATACAATTTACCTTTTTATGTATGTATGTATGTATCTACCTACCTATCTATCTAGAGATGAAGTCTTGCTATGCTGTCCAGGCTGGTCTTGAACTCCTGAGTTCTAGTGATCCTCTTGTCTCTGCCTTACAAATAAATTGGTTCTACAGGCACATGCCACCACGTCTAGTTAATTCACCCTTTTAAAGTGTATAATTCAGTGGTTTTTAGTATGTTCAGAATTAACCATTAGTTATTCAGAAAAACATCACTGTTACCTAATTTTAGGATATTTTCATCCCTCTAAAGAAATCTCATATTCATTAGGTCACTCCTCATTCCTCCCTTTCCCCCTGTCTCCTGGCAACCATTAATCTATTTTCAAAATATAGATTTGCCATTCTGGACACTTCATATAAAATGGAATCATACCATAGGTGGCCTTTTATGTCTGCTTTTTTTTTTTTTCACTTAGCATGTTTTCAAGGTTCATCCAAGTATAGCACGTATCAACATTTCATTTCTTTTAGAACAGAATAATATGGCACAGTGTGTACATACCACATTTTGTTTATTCATTCATCAGTTGATGGATACTTGACTGTTTCCACTTTTCAGCTGTCATGATCAACACCGCTGTAAGCACCCACATACAAGTTTTTGTATATGTTTTCAGTTTTCTTGGGTGTATACCTAGGAGTAGACTTGCCACGTTGTTTAGTAATTCTTTGTTCACTTGAGGGACTGCCCATCTGATTTTCCCAGTGACTGTACCATTTTACAATCCCACCAGCAATATATGAGTTTAAATGTCTATTCAAATCCTTTACCTACTTTTAAGTTGGGTTTCTTTCTTTTTTTTTTTAGTTTTTAATATTTTAAATTGGCACATAATAGACATACATTGGATTTGTCGTTTTTGCTTTGCTTTTTGAGACAAGGTCTTACTCTGTCACCCAGGCTGGAGTACAGTGGTAAGGCCACAGCTCACAGCTGCCTCCATGAGACCATCCTCTTCCCTCAGACTCTTTAGTAGTTAGGAGTACAGGCATGCCACCACACAGGTTAATTTTTTTATTATTTTTACTTTGTAGAGACAAGGTCTAGCTATATTGCCCAGGCTGGTCTTGAATTCCTGGCCTCAAGCAACCTCCTACTTCAGCCTCCCAAAGTGTTGGGATTATAGACATGAGTCACTGCGTCTGGCCTGTTATTTTATTATCGAGTGTAAGAATTCTTCACATATTCTGGGGCAAGCCCCTGATCAAGTATACGATGTGCAAATATTTTCTCCCATTCTTTGGGCTGTCTTTTCACTTTTTTAATAGTGTTCTTTAAAGCATGAAAGTTTTTAAATTTTGATGTCGGGCATGGTGGCTCATGCCTGTAATCCCAGCACTTTGGGAGGCAGAGGTGAGAGGACTGCTTGAGTCCAGGGATTCAAGACCAGCCTGAGCAACTTGGCAAGACTTGTCTCTACAATAAATAATTTTTAAAAAAAAATTAACCAGGTATGGTAGTGAGCACCTGTGGTTCCAGCTACTTGGAAGGCTAAGGAGAAAGATTACCTGAGACCAGCAGGTTGAGGCTGCAGTGGCCATGATGAGGCTACTGTACCCCAGCCTGGGTGACAGAATAAGATTCCTACTAAAAAAAACAAAAAGAAAAACAAAAAGAAGGCATGATAATTTTTTAAAAATCCAAGTCTCACTCCATCACCCAGACTGGAGTATAGTGGCAAGATCACAGCTCTCTACAGCCTTGAACTGGGCTCGAGTGATCCTCCCACCTCGGTTTCCCAAAGTACTGGGATTACAGGTATGAGACACTGGACCCAGCCCAATAAACTGCTTTTTAAAATTAATTAATTAATTAATGTTTTGAGTTGGAGTCTCACTCTGTCACCCAGGCTGGAGTACAGTGGCACGCTCACAGCCACTGCAGCCTTGACCTACTGGGCTCAGATGATCCTTCTGCCTCAGCCTTCTAGGTAGCTGAAACTACAGGTATGTGCCATGACGTCCACCTAATTTTTCTTGATTTATTGTAGAGATGAGGTCTCGCCAAGTTGTCCAGGCTGGTCTCGAATCTATGGGCTCAGGTAATCTTCTCACCTCGGCCTTCCAAAGTGCTGGGATTATAGGTGTGAGCCACCATGCCCGGCTGATAAAAACAACAATAACAATGGCCGAGTGTGGTGGCTCACACTTGTAATCCCAGCACTTTGGGAAGCAGAGGTGAGAGAATTATCTGAGCCCAGGGGTTTGAGAGCAACCTGGGCAAGTTGGGAAGACCTTGTCTCTACAATAAATTTAAAAAATTAGCTGGGTGTGGTGGTGTGTGCATGTGGTTTCAGTTACTTGGAAGGCTGAGGCAGAAGGATTGCCTGAGCCCAGCAGGTCGAGGCTGCAGTGGCCATGAGCGTGCCACTGCACTCCAGCCTGGGTGACAGAGTGAGACTCTGACTCAAAAAATAAATAAAAACAACAACAACAAAACTTTGGCAATAGATACAGAATGTTTTCCTAACACATACTGAATAGTTTCATAGAATTTTATTGCAAGTAGGAAAGTAATCCAGGAGTGTATTATAAGAAGAACAAGAGAAGCTAATTGATAATTAAAAGGAAAAGTATTTATTCAGGTAGAGAATGAAATTTAACATAGGTCATATGTTGGAATACAGGTTTTGTAATATATTGTGACTTATTTTCATGTGTGCATTGTACAAAGCAGATTGCAAGAAGTTATATAAAACACAGGCCAGAGAGAAGTCTGTACTCACCCCTAAGCCTGACTAAGTGGGCTGAAAGGAAACCAGAGTTCATTACTCAGGTTAATGGGTTGGTGCCTATACATGACAAATGGCTATATTAAATAAGTTATTAACTTTATATACTGAACTACTGCTAGTGCTATTTTCACTAATAAAAGTTGTTCTTGAAATAAAACTTTTTGATTAATTTCTCCTCTCTCTTTGGAATCTTTGGTAGTTTAAAAAAACTAAATTAAATATGTATCTGAAACTTTTACAACAGTTCATGTGAAGCATACTAAGTTAACAGCTTATAAATTCTCCTTCCCTCAAGAAAGAAAACAGCCATAAGAAACTATGAACTGCTGTTGTGGTCACTCCTGCTAAGATATTTCTCCAGTGTACTTTAGGCCATCTATTTCCTTCCTGTAAATATGTTTGACCATGCTTTAAGTGAATAAGAAGACGCTGAGATTCAGAGAAGGAGTGGGTCAGGAATTCTAGGGGGCATGTGAGGTTGAAATAATTGAGTTCTTGAAGGTAAATTTGGAATTAGTTTCTTCAACTTGGGTCAGCAGTATAGGTAAGGAGTCGGCACTGTGGGGACAGAAACCTATTCAAGCAATCTAGTCAAGAGTTCAGGCTGGGTGCAGTGGCTCACACCTGTAATCCTAGCACTTTGGGAGGTGGAGGGGAAAGGATTGAGCCCAGGGGTTTGAGATCAGCTGGCAACTTGGTGAGACCTCGTCTCTACAGTAAGTTAAAAAATTAGCTGAGCGTGGTGGTACATACCTACAGTTCCAGCTGCTTGGAAGGTTGAGGTGGAAGGATCACCTGAGCCCAGCAGTCAAAGCGGCAGGGCCATGAGTGCACCACTGCACTCCAGCCCGGGTGAAAGAGTGAGACTTTGGCTCAAAACAAAGAGTTCAGAAGGCCAGGCACGGTGGCTTATGCCTGTAATCCTAGCACTTTGAGAGGCCAAGTCAAGAGGATTGCTTGAGCCCAGGAGTTCAAGACCAGCCTAGGCAACATAGATCTCATGTCTACAAAAAATTTTTAAAAAGTAGCTGGGCATAGTAGCGTGCACAGGTAGTCCCAGCTACATAAGAGGCTGAGATGAAAAGATCATCTGAGTCCAGCAGGTCGAGGCTGTGGTGAATGTGATTGTGCCACTGCACTTCAGCCTGGGCAACAGAGTGAGACCCCGACTGAAAAAAAAAGAGTTCTTGGCTAGGTGGGGTGGTTCACGCTTATAATCCCAGCACTTTAGGAGGCCAAGGTGAGAGATTGCCTGAGCCCATGGGTTTGAGATCAGCCTGCGCAACTTGGAGAGACCTCATCTCTACAATTAAAAAAAAAAAATTAGCCAGTTGTAGTGGTGCATGCCTGTAATTCCAGCCACTTGGAAGGCTGAGTCTGAAGGATCACCTGGGCCCAGCAGGTCGAGGCTGCAGTGGCTGTGAGCATGCCACTGCACTCCAGCCTGGGCGACAGACTGAGACTCCAACTCAAAAAAAAAAAAAAAAAGAGTTCTCAATTAAGCAGAGCTGACCAACACATATAAGGCCACCAGGAGTAAGCAAGAACTTGACATCTAGTGATTTTTATAAAAGGAAATAATTAAATTCTCAAACCCATCCTGAGTCTATGGAGAAGGTCAGTAGAGTCCCTGGGTGAAAGTGTCACCTATTGCAAGTTCTGCCAATTGTAGCTTGCAGGCCAAAATAAACAAGCATGATATTTAGTGGAAGGAAGGTGACTTTAATCCAAAAGCTGGCAGATGAGAAAATGGCCAGACTCATTCCTCAGAGAAACCCTTTCAAAATGTTAGGCTGAGGACGGGATTTTAAAGGAAAAGAATGGAATTAGGAGCAATCTGGAAGCAGATCTCCCTTCAATGGCTCCTGAATTGCTGTTCACCTGGACAGCTGGCTGATGCCCTCCCCACTGTGGCCACATTGTAGATTTGTCAGCCTTAGATGACCTCTAAACAATGGCGAACCCTGCTGTGGAATTCCCATACTCTGTTGCAAAGTCAGCCTCTGGAATTTCTCAAGAGAGGACGCAATTAGATAAGAAAGAAAAAAAAATTTTAAACGTAGGCTAAGAGAGAAAAAGGCTTAAAACTATTTCTCAAAAACTGAAACGGGGCCAGGCGCAGTGGCTCACGCCTATAATCCCAGAACTTTGGGAGGTCGAGGTGAGCGCATTGCCTGAGTTCACGGGTTCAAGACCAGCCTGGGCAACTTGGCGAGACCCCGTCTCTACAATAAATAAAAAAATTAGCTGGGCATGGTGGCGCATACCTGTAGTTCTAGCTACTTGGAAGGCTGAGGCAGAAGGATCGCCTGAGCCCTGCAGGTCGAGGCTATGGTGGCCATGAGTGTGCCACTGTACTCTAGCCTGGGAGACAGAGTGAGACTCCGACTCAAAAAAAAAAACAACTGAAATGGCAATTCTCAGTTACATAAAGAAGAAAATAGCGGTTTTGACATCAACTAATCCTGACGAGATGTTGAAAACTGGTGTCTGGTTCTAAAATTTTGGAGCCATGCATATTTTTCAGAAGGTGTTCTACATTGGAAAATACAAGATAAGTTGAAGAAAGTATTTTACCAGCATCTGAGGAAAAAGTGGCACTAATGTTCAGTAGATCAGTTAGACTGTTTTGGTTGTAAATAATTAATAAAACTTAGCTTGTAAACCAAACTTATAAAGTGTTGAAAAATGTCTAGGCGATAAATGAATTAGCATTAATTATGGTGGACACATATGAAACAGTTTAGTCATATGTGATTCAATATGATTAAGGTTCAGAATTAATGATTTAAATGCTTACTTAACCTGTCTAAAATTCCTGAAAGACAGGTAGTTAAATTATACGATGACATTTGAGTTTATAATATAGACGACAAGGCCCCCAAAATTACGGGGTGATGAGTAGTTTTTCATTGCCTGAGATATTACAAATGGTCTTTAAGGTGAAGAGTCACAGTGTCCCTCTCTGTCAGCACACCTGCATGAATAGTGTCACAGATGTGACAGGGTACAGCCCAAACCTTCCACTCTGGAAGGAAGTAAAGAGGTTAAAAAGTTTGAGTACTGTAATCCCAGCACTTTGGGAGGTAAAGGCAAGAAGATTGCCTGAGCCCAGGAGTTTGAGACTAGCCTGGGCAACTTGGTGAGACCTCGTCTCTACAATAAATCAAAAAATTAGCCGGGCATGGTGGTGCATGCCTATAGTCCCAGCTATTTGGAAGGCTGAGGTGGAAGGTTCGCCGGAGCCTAGCAGGTGGAGGCTGTGGTGGCTGTGAGCATACCTCTGCACTCCAGCCTAGGTGACAGAAGTAAGACACATACTAAAAAAAAAGAAAGAAAAAAAGCAAGAAAATGGGACAATGGCAAAATGGAAGTGATATTACATTAAAAAAAAAAAAAAAGTTTGAGTACCACCAGTGATCACTATTTCCAGGCATTCAAACTCACCAGCACATTTGTATCTTTAATCTTGGCAGGTCAAGCCAAAGGTGTTGACAGAGCCATGAACTATTAAATAGTGCAAAATTCCTGAAAGAAAGCATTCAAAATCATTTGTCAAGGGAGGTTATTTTGTATTTGTATTAAGGGGTAAACTCTCTGAGTGTACAAATCCTAAAGTGAAAGAAAAAATACAATAAACTGTAAGGACCCTGGCCTGGTATGGTGCTTCATACCTGTAATTCCAACACGTTGGGAGGCTTAGGTGGGAGGATCTCTTGAGTCCAGGAGTTCGAGACCAGCCTGGGCAACACACTGAGACCTTAATCTCTACAAAATTTAAAAAAAAATTTTTTTTAACCAGGTATGGGGGCATACCTGTAGTCACAGCAACTCAGAAGGCTGAAGTGGGAGGACTGTTTGAGCCAGGAGTTGGAGGCTACAGTGAGCTGATTGCACCACAGCATTCCAGCCTGGGCAACAAAGCAAGATCCTGTCTCTCTAAAAAAAAAAAAAAAAACCGGGCACACTGGCTCACTCCTTTGGGAGGTGGAAGGAAGCAAGAGGATGAGGCAAGACCTCATCGCTACAATTAAAAAAATAAAAATAAAAAAAAGCCGGGCTCGGTGGCCCAGCCTGTAATCCCACGCCTTTGGGAGGCTGAAGTGAGTGGATTGCCTGAGCCTGTGGGTTTGAGACCCACCTGGGCAACCTGGTGAGACCTTATCTTTACAATAAATCAAAATGAGCCGGGTGTGGTAGCACACGCCTGTAGTTCCAGCTACTCGGAAGGCTGAGG
>NW_007079684.1:214592-218639 GCF_000164805.1 Carlito syrichta | reverse complement strand
CACTTGAACCCAGCAGGTTGAGGCTGCGGTGGCCATGAGCGTGCCACTGCACTCCAGCCTGGACAACAGAGTGAGACTCTGACTCAAAAAAAAGAAGAACCCAGTTTTTTTCCTTGATAATTATGACTTTAGCTAATTTTTTAACTTGTAAAAGTGGTTTTTAAAGTTTTCTGATCATAAACCACAGTAACAAACACATTTTACATGGTGACTCTAACACAAACACACACACATTTTTTTTTTTTTTTTGAATTGTAGCCTTACTCTGTTGCACAGGCTGGAGTGCAGTGGCACAATTATGGACAACCCAATCTCCACCAGTTGGGCTCAGGTAGTCCTTCTGGCTCAGTCTTCCACAGGAACTACAGGTGTGCACTATCATGCCCGGTTAATTTTTTTATTTATGTAGAGACAAGGGCTCACCAAGTTGCCCAAGCTGATCTCGAACCCCTGGGCTCAGGCAATCCTCTTGACTTGGCCTCCCAAAGTGTTGGGATTACAGGCTTGAGCCAGCACACCTGGCATGTTTTTAAAAACAAACAAAAGTTTACAAAACAACAAACTTTTCAAGGCTGCAATCATTTTTATTCTATTTTATTTTATTTAAAAACACATGCTACAACAGTAAAAACATGGAACTAACCCAGATACCCATTGAAAGTAGATTTGGGAAAAAAAACAGCCCCATTACAAAGTGGGCAAAAGATATGAATAGACACTTCTGAAAAGAAGACACGAGCAGCCAACAGATACATGAAAAAATGCTCAGCCTCACTAGTCATCAAAGAAATGCAAATTAAAACTACACTGAGATACCACCTAACTCCTGTCAGGATGGATATCATCAATAACTCAAAAAACCACAGATGCTGGAGAGGATGTGGCGAAAAGGGAACACTTCTACACTGTTGGTGGGAGTGTAAACTAGTACCGCCTCTGTGGAAAACAGTGTGGTGATTCCTAAAAGATCGAAAAATTGACCTTCCATATGACCCCACAATCCCTCTACTGGGAATATACCCAGAACTCAAATCATTCTATAAAAAAGATACCTTATAGGTACACACATATGTTTACCGCAACATTATTCAGTAGCGAGAACATGGTACCAACCCTGTTGCCCATCAAAAGAAGACTGGATAAAAAAAGTGGTACTTGTACACAATAGAATATCATGCAGCCATAAAGAAAAACAAAATCATGAACTTCACAACAACCTGTATGGACTTAGAGTCTACAATACTGAGTGAACTTTCACAGAAACAAAGAAGCAAGTATCACATGTTCTCACTCATAAGCAGACCTTGAACAATTATCATAATACTGAAAGAAAAGGATTGGCAGCAGTGGGAAACTGCCCAGGGGGGTGGGAGGGTGGAATTGGCAGTAGTGGAAAACTTCCAGGGCAGGGGGGCACACCTCATCAACAAAGGTACCTGCATAATGAACATTTGTATACCTAATCCTGAATTGTAGCCCACATCTTCAAAATAAAAAAATTTAAAACTTTAAAAAAAAAAAAAAGAGCTGAGGTGGAAGGATCACCGGAGCCCAGCAGGTCGAGGCTGCGTTAGCCGGGAGCGGCCACTGCACTCCAGTCTGGGTGACAGAGTGAGACTCCAACTCAAAAAAAAAAAAGAAAAGAAAGAAAGTAGATTTGGGCAAGTGTGGTGGCTAACGCCTATAATCCCAGAATTTTGACCAAGGTGAGAGAATTGCCTGGGCTCATGGGCAACTTTGTGAGACCTCATCTCTACAATAAATCCAAAAAAACTAACTGGGCATGGTGGTGCGTGTCTGTAGTCCCAGCTACCTGGAAGGCTAAAGCAGAAGGATCACCTGAACCCAGCAGGCCAAGGCTGCAGTGGCCGTGAGCGTGCCACTCCCCTCCAGCCTGGGCGACAGAGTGAGACTCCAACTAAAAAAAGAAAAAGTGGATTTGATAAAGAAAATGTGGTACATGTACACAATGGAATATGCAACACAGCCATAAAAAAGAACAAAATCATGACCTTTGCAGCAACATAGATGCAGCGGGAGATATGGGAGACCATCATACTAAGTGAACTATCACCGAAACAAAGAACTGAACACCGCATGTTCTCACTCATAAGCAGGCCCTGATTACTGGTCACACAACACAAGGGTGGGATCAGCAGACTTGACATTGCTAGGTTAAGGAGGGAGGGAGGCGAGAGAGGGGCACATGGCAAAACACTGGGTACATGGTCCACTATCAGGGGGAGAGAGGATTAGCTAGAAGCCCAAACTTTACCTGGGTACAACCTACTTATGTAGTAAGTCCCCACTTGCACCCCACAATTCTAAAATTAAAATTAAAAAAACAAGTGTAAGGCTGGGCTCGGTGGCTCTGCCTGTAATCCCAGCACTTCGGGAGGCTGAGATGAGTCGATTGCCTGCGCCCGTGGGCTCGAGACCTCGTCTCTGCAATAAAAACATTAGCTGGGCATGGTAGCACACGCCTGTAGTTCCAGCTACTTGGAAGACTGAAGTGGAAGGATCGCCGGAGCCCCGCAGGTCAATGCTGGGTTGGTTATGTGTGCCACTGCACTCCAGCCTGGGCAATGGAGTGAAACTCCAACTCAAAAAACAAAAACAAAACAAGTGCCACCTGAGCATAGTGACATGCCAGCAGTCCCAGCTACTTGAGAGGCTGAGGAGGGAGGATTGCATGAGATCAGGAATTCTAGGCTGTAGTGCATAATGATAGTGCCTGTGAATAGACACTGCACGTAGCAAGACCCTGTCTCAAAACAACAATAATAACAAAACACACACACACACAAAAGTGCTGATTGACACGTACTGACTTGATTTCACTCATGGTCTGACCTACAGTTTGAAAAACATTGCTCTATGGCAAATGGATAAGGAACACCTGCTCCTTTACTGCAAACCTCATCTCTTCTCCTCCAGAGCTGGAAGTGGAGGGAAGGAGCCAGTCCAGGTGGACAATGGCGAGAAGTGACTGAGCTGCATAATGCCCAGCTTTGGTGTCCTGAGTTCTACTGGCCCTTTGGGAATTGCTCCCAATTAACGTTGCCACCACCACACTGACCTACTTCCCCCTCGTTTAGCCTCTGGACCAAGGTGGACAGAGCTGTTCTCTCAACTCCCTGTGGCCTAGTTAAATCAGACTGAAACATTTAATTACAATTTTACCAAAGGCTGAGGGGGCAACAAGAAGGAAATGAACAAAAAGAGTAACATGAACCTAGATGGTCTTTTGTTAAGACAAGGCACATTCGTCTCTGGCTTTGATGCCAAGGCCTGTCTGTCTCTGAGTTGCACAGGTCATCTTTTCTTCCCTTCCAGAAGGGCCCTGGGATGAATTCTCGAGAGAATAAAAGAATGACTGGCCCGCCATCTCTGATTTCTTGTCTAAGCATCTGCCTCTTCTCTGATACTTAACACAATAAAAATCTAGCTCTTTGGTCGCAGCCCTCAAACCAACCTCAGAAGTGTGACTTTGTTCTATGGCTTTACCTTTCTTAGACTATAATGCAACAAGCTTAACATTCTTAAAACAGATGTACATAAAGAGGTTTTTTTGAGTTCCCAAAGGACTGGTTAAAATAAAAAATTCTCATCTGCCCACTGTGTTTAGCTTTAAAAAAAATTAATAACAATAATAAAATTTTAAGATAAATATGCTCAAACTTCCAGAAAGCTAATAAATTTACACAAGACATTCTGAGAGAAGACTATGATAAGCACAGATGGATTAAAGGCACAATAGAATAGCAGCAAAACACCATGCTTCTTGATTTTAACTTTTTTCTTCTTCCTCCTCCTTTTTTTTTTAAATTGGAGTCTCACTCTATAGCCCTGGCTGGAGTATAGTAGCACGCCCACAGCCACCGCAGCCTCGACCTGCTGGGCTCAGGTCATCCTTCCATCTCAGCCTTCCAAGTAGCTGGAACTACAGGCGTGCACCACCACACTCAGCTGATTTTTTCATTTATTGTAGAGATGAGGTCTTGCCATGTTGCTCAGGCTGGTCTCGAACCCCTGAGCTCAGGCAAT
>NW_007079684.1:180871-214470 GCF_000164805.1 Carlito syrichta | reverse complement strand
TGAGCGGCCACTGCATTCCAGTCTGGGTGACAGAGTGAGACTCCAACTCAAAAAAAAAAAAAAGAGAGTACAAAGAGTCCAGATATGCAGTCTCACTCACTTAACTAACTAATTAATTAATATATTTGTTGAGTCAGAATCTAGCTCTGTTGCCCAGGCTGGAGTGCAGTGGCACATTCAGGGCTACTGCAGCCTCAACCTGCTGGGCTCAGTGATCCATCTGCCTCAGTCTTCCAAGTAGCTGGGACTACAGGTGCACCCACTCCGACTGGCTAATTTCTTGATTTATTATAGAAATGAGGTCTCACCAAATTGCTAAGCTGGTCTTGAACCCCTGGGCTCAGACAATCCTCTCACCCCACCTGCCAACCAAAGTGCTGGAATCACAGGTATGAGCCACCGAGCCCAGCCTCTCACTTGCCTTACTTTTAGGAGCAAGTCTCCTTTTTTTTTTGGTAGGGGTGCGGTTTTCATTGTGTTGTCCAGGCTGGTCTTGAACTCCTGGCCTCAAGCAATCCTCCCCCTAGGACTCCCAAGTTCTGAGATTACAGTTGTGAGCCTGGTCAAGAGCAAGTTTCTTAGTCTCTAAACCCCACTTGGCTCATCCTAAAGATGGACAGAACTAATATGTCACAGAGTAGTAAAAATGATTGTGGGCTGGGCACAGTGGCTTACAACTGTAGTCTGAGTTACTTGGAAGGCTGAGGAGGAAGGATCACGGGAGCCCAGAAGGTTGAGGCTTCAGTGAGCCATGATCCTACTACAGCCTGGGCGACAGAGTGAGACCCTGACTCAGAAAACAAAAAAATAAAAAATTTAGATTTGTTTTTTGTTTTTGTTTTGTTGAGTTGGAGTCTCACTGCATCGCCCAGGCTGGAGTGCCTTGCACACTCACGGCCATGCCAGCATCGATCCGCTGGGCTCCGGCGATCCTTCCGCCTCAGCCTTCTGAGTAGCTGGAACCACAGGCGTGTGCTACCATGCCCTGTTAATTTTTATTTATTGTAGAGACGAGGTGAGGGCTTGCCAAGTTGCACAAGCTGGTCTCGAACCTGCTGGCTTAGGTAATGCACTAGCCTAGGCTTCCCAAAGTGCTGGGATTATAGGCTGAGACACCAAGCTCGGCCAAAACTTATATTTGAAAGAAAAAAATCCTCTGCATACAGTAGAAAGGATACAAGCATACAGGCAAGTACTAGAGTAAAAACATCAACATTACTAAACACCAAACACCAAAAGGAATTGAATTAGTTTAGTTTCATCATTTTTTGTTCTGAAGTCTTTCCTTTCTTTTTCTTTTTTTTTTTTTGAGTTGGATTGTTTGTCATCCAGGCATACACCAGCATCTAAGTGCAGTGGCAAGCTCATGGCCACTGCAGCCTCAACCAGCAGGGCTCAGTTGATTCTTCTGCCTCAGCCTTCCAAGAAGCTATAACCACAGGCATGCACCACCATGCCTGGCTAATTTTTTGATTTATTGTAGAGAAGAAGTCTCGCTATGTTGCCTAGGCTGGTCTCGAACCCCTGAGCTCAGGCAATCCTCTCTCCTTTGCCTCCCAAAGTGCTAGGATTACAGACATAAGTCACTGGACCCAGCGCCTTTCCTTACTTTCTAGCCACTCCAAGATACTTCGGGTTCATCTGTGTATTTCCTGCCCCAATAAAGAATTAGTCTTCTCTCCAAGGGACCCTGGTTCCTTTGACCTTGGAAAGGGAGTTGAACTTGGATGGGGAAACCAGCCCAGGGGCAAAAGAACTAGAGCGTGCTTGTGGGTCTAAAACCATCCCCAAAGGACAGTTAGCAGATGCTCTGTTGAAGAAGTGCTAAAGTCAGCCTGGAGGCCACTCCCGGATTGCATGTTCTTGTCTGATGATAAGGACATGCGTCACCAAGAGGGAGTCATGCAGGAGCTCCAGCATGACTCAGTGTCCAACACCTCCCATCTGCCTCCACCTGGGGACACACAGCAGTGACAAGGACTCAGCCTCCTTGTAAGCACTTGTGCAGTTGTGTTTCCTCCGGGCTTATTCTCTCCTGCCCAGCTGACCTCAGACAACGTTTCATCTTTCTCAATTGGTTTTCAGTTGAGTTCAAGGCTGCCACGCTGCACCACTCACATGGGTTGACAGGGAGTTGTAGAAGCTGGCACAGAGACTTCAGTAACAGTGGCATCAGCAAGGGGACACCATTTCTCACCATGTGACAATCCAGATGTGTGCAGTTACGCAGACTGGGGCTGGTGTGTTGGCTCCATCATGTTGGGGACCTGGATGTCAGTGGCTTGTCTTGTCTCAGGATTCTGCCATCCACCCTGTGTTGCTGTCATCCACGTGGTCCACGATGAAGAGTCTACGTTGAATCTAGCAGGGAGAGGGAAAAGTCAACAGAAGAGCACATTCCTGGCCTGACATGATGCCATCCATGAGTCACAGATGTCCCTGCTGGTCTCTTTACTGTCCCTAGCAATGAGACCTTAGCAGTATAGCCATGAGCCTGCCACAAATTCTGTAACTGACCAAGAAGAGACGAACAAATAATTAAGGACAATTATACTGGACGTGGTGGCTCATGCCTGTAATCCCAGCACTTTGGAAGGCAGAAGCAAGAGAGAGGATTGCCTGAGCCCAGGAGTTGGAGACCAGCTTGGGCAAAATAGTGAGACCTTGTCACTGCAATAAATAAAAAATATTTAAAAATTAGCCGGGTGTGGTGGTGTGTGCTGTAGTCCTAGCTACTTGGAAGGCTGGGGCAGAAGGTTACCCAGAGCCAGCAGGTCTAGGTTGCAGTAGCTGTGATTGTGCCACTGCACTCCAGCCTGGGGGACAGAGTGAGAGTCGATTCAAAATAAAAACACATAGAACAGTGATTTTTTTTCCCCCAGTGATTAAAAAAAAATGCTATCATTTCAGGCCTTGAGCATACACCAGCATCTAGGGTGGTATTTAAATTGCCAACTACATGTTTCTAAGTGCCTTAAAATATGAGTGGAGACAGAATTTCTTTTTCTCTGAAATACCACACAACCTCATTTTTCTATTTTTTTCCTGTTTGTGCATTTTTCCTTCCCAATAATTGCTAAAATGAGAAGTGGTTTAAGTAAGGTAAGTCCCTGATAGCGTCACTGAAAATACTGAGAAAACAAGTAGAAGTTTTTTTTACATTTCAACAACTGGCAAGAAAATTAACATCTTAGAAATCCTGACTTGTGGTAGAATTATTTACACTTAATAATTCCCTTAATCTCTTTGCGGGCTGGGTGCAGTGGCTCATGCCTATAATCCTAGCACTTTGGGAGGCCAAGATAAGAGGATTGCCTGAGCTCACGGGTTTGAGACCAGCCTGGGCAACTTGATGAGACCTCATCTCTACAATAAATCAAAAAATTAGCTAGGTGTGGTGGCACATGCCTGCAGTTCCAGCTACTTGGAAGGTTGAGGTGGAAGGATCGCCTGAACCCAGCAGGTTGAGACTGCAGTGGCTGTGAGCTTGCCACTACATTCTAGCCTGGGCAACAGAATAAGACTCTAACTCAAAAAAAAAAAAAAAAATCTTTGCGTTCTCACGATGCTGTGGGTGGGCTTATTAAACGAGGAAACAAGATTCAGTGGTTCAGTGACTCACCCAGGATCCCACAGCTGAGAGTGTGAAGCTGGAATTCAAACCAACGAAGATTACCTTTTCTCCTCTAACAAATTCTCAAGTGCGTCGATGCTGCTCTTCTGGGACCCTATTTTGAGAATCATTGGGCAAAACTCTGCTGTGTGTATCATCCGGTACCTGTGTTCTGTGTTCCTTTCTTTTTCTTTTTTCGAGACAGGATCTCACTCGGTTGCTCAGGCTGGAGTGCAGTGGCACAATCACAGATCCTCTCAGCCTCGACCTCCTGGGCTCAGGTTTCGTTATGTTGCCTAGGCTGCTCTTGAACTCCTGGGCTCAAGCAATCCTCTTGCCTCGGTCTCTCAAAGTGCTGGGATTACAGGTGTCCTGTGATCTTTGATGGGATGGTGAGTCAGGTGTGGCCACAAGAAGAGACAGGAGAGGCACAAGAAAATGAAGTTTATTATACTAAGTAGTCCTAGAGAGGGCTGCTTCGTATAATAAACCGTGTGCCCCAGGTCTGAGTCAGGTGGCAGAAACTGTGGAAAGCCGAGGTTACAGCCTCTACTGGGGTTTTGTAGAAAGGCAAGACAGGGCAGGGGCAACAGTTTAGGACTGGCCAATCGGAATAATTCTAGTGGGTTCTAAGCTATGGGGTGGTCCCTAGTTGCCTGCTACTGTAATCAAGCTATATTATTATAAAAATCATGTTTCTTTATTCATTTCCCTTTCTCTTTGTCCTTTCCTTCCTCTACGCATGGTTGCTTGCATATAGTTATTTCTGTAGTGGGTAGTCACTAATAATTGATTATCTTCATATCCTGGTCACCAGGAGCTACTCGCAAGATTAATGAACATGTTTTTCTTTAAAAAAAAAAAATGATCCTGGCTGTGGGGGTGGTGGCTCACTCCAAGAGGCTAAGACAGGAGGATCACTTGAGCTGAGAAGTTCAAGACCAGCCAGGGCAACACAGGGAGACCTTGTCTCTACTAAAAAAAAATAAAAATAAAAAAATTAAAAAATTAGCTAGGTGTGGTAGCATGTGCCTGTAGTACCAGCTCAGGAGGCTGAGGTGGAAGGATCGCTTGAGCCCAGGAGTTCAAGACCAGCCTAGGCAGCACAGTGAGACCTCTTCTCTATAAAAAATAAAAATAAAAAAGAGTTAGCCGAACATTGTGTTGCACACCTGTAGTCCCAGCTACTAGGGAGGCTGAGGTGAGAGGATCGCCTGAGCCTAGGAGGTCGAGTCTGCAGTGAGACACGATCATGCCACTGCAGCCCAGCCTAGGCAACAGAGTGAACCCTTGACTCAAAAACAACAAACAAAAAGCAACAACAACAAAAATCAAAGAAGAAACAAAAAGAAATCACAACATATTCCTAAATACTTAAAGGGTCAAAGAAGAAAACAAAAGGGAAACTAGAAAATACATTGAGATGAATAAAAATGAAGCAGAGCGTACTAAAAGTTAAGGGCATACAGCTAAAGCAGTGCTTATATGGAAACTTATAGTTGAAAATGCCTATAGTGACAGAGAAGAAAGACCTTTAATCAGTACTTTTTTTTTTTGAGTCGGAGTCTCACTCTGTCGCCCAGCCTGGAGTACAGTGGTACGCTCATGGCCACTGCAGCCTCGACCTGCTGGGCTGAGGTGGTCCTGCCTCAGCCTTCCAACTAGCTGAAACTACAGGCGAGTGCCACTATGCCTGGCTAATTTTTTTATTTTCTTGAAGAGACGAGGTCTCACCAAGTTGCCCAGGCAGGTCTCAAACCCCTGAACTCAGGCTATCCTCTTGCCTCTGCCTCCCAAAGTGCTGGGATTCTGAGACATGACAAGCCACCGATGTCCACGTCCCCAACATGATGGAGATGTCACACCAACCCCGGACTGTGTAACTGCACACATCTGGACTGTGACATGATGAGACATGGCATCTCCTTGCTGATGCCACTGTTACTGAAGTGTAACTGTTTAACTGCACACATCTGGACTGTGTAACTGCACACATCTGGACTGTGACACGGTGAGACATGGCATCTCCTTGCTGATGCCACTGTTACTGAAGTCTCAGTTCCAGCTTCTACAACTCCCCATCAACTCATGTGAGTGGCGTCCCCTGGAGTTGGGCAGAATGGCGGCCTTGAACTCAACTGAAAACCAGTTCAGGAAGATGAAACATTGTCTGAGGTCAGCTGGGCAGGAGAGAATAAGCAGGTTCACACCTGTAATCCCAACACTTTGAGAGGTCAAGATGGGAGGATTGCTTGAGCCCAGGAGTTCAAGACCAGCCTGGGCAACATAGCGAGATGTCCTCTCTACAAAATAACCCCAAAATGAGCCTGGAGTGGTGGCATGCACCTGCAGGCTCAGCGACTCAGGAGACTGAGGCAGAAGGGTCATCTGAGACCAGGAGGTCGAGGTTGTGATGAGCCGTGATTGCATCACTGCACCAGACCAGGCGACAGAGTGAGACTCCAACTCAAATAAATAAATAAATAAAACAGCAACAACAATGGCAAGTTGAAGAAAACTGAGTGGGTCTGCCCTAGCTGTGTACTGTTGTAGAGACAGCAATGATGATCAGAGTTTGTTTGATCATTCTCTACGATAACACAAATATCACCGTGTACGGATTTCATCTCCACTTTCCTTCTAATTCTCCTGCTTTGTTTCCTGGAACAGGTTCCTTCTTCCTGTCTGCCAACCACAACACACCCTGCTGAAGTAGGCGGGGCCAAGGGCTCCAACCCGGGCAGCACTCCACATTTCCAAAGGGGAAGGGTAGAGGACCTGGCATGGGTGTGAGTAATAATCTCATATTATTGGGAAAAGAAAGCTGGATAATAAATTGGATTGCCACAGAATGACTTTCGGTCAACAAGGACAGTTGTCCATAAGATTATAAAACTGTATTTTTACTGCACCTTTACTTTTTTCGTTGGGGTCTCACTCTGTCACCTAGTCTGGAGTCTGGTGGCGTGATCACAGCTCACCACTGTCTTGACATCTTGGACCCAGGCAGTCCTTCAACCTCAGCCTCATGTGTAGCTGGGTCTATAGGTGCATGCCACCATCCCAGCTAACTTTTTAATTTTTTTGTAGAGACGAAAAAATTGTTGTTCAGCCTGGTTTCAAACTCCTGGGCTGAAACAATCCTCCTACGTGGGTCTCCCAAAGTGCTGGGATTATGAGCATGAGCCACTCTGCCTGGGCTACTATACCTTTGCTATGTTTGGATGTGTTTAGAATCTCTCATATTATTGTGATAAAACTGCCTACTGTCCTCAGTGCAGTGACATGCTGTACAGGCTTATACTCTAGGAGTAACAGGCCATACCATATAGCCTAGGTTGTAGTCACTATTCCATTTAGGTTTGTGTAAATACACTTGGTGATGTTCACACAACAATGAAATTGCCTAATCACACATTTCTCAAAATGTGTCATGACACATAGCATGTTAAATTCTGTTCTAGGCTTCTAATTTACATGGTATGTTTTAAATCTTACAATTGGCCGGGCATGGTGACTCACGCCTGCAATCCCAGCACTTTGGGAGGTGGAGAGGAGAGGATTGCCTGAACTCAGGGGTTTAAGTCCAGCCTGAACCACATGGGGAGACCTCATCTCCATAATAAAACAAAAAGTCAGCTAGGCATGGTGGGCTTATGGTTCAAGCTACTTGGAAGGCTGAGGTGGAAAGATTGTCTGAGCCCAGTGGGCCGAGGTTATGGTGACTGTGAGTGTGCCACTGCACTGTAATCTGGGCAACAGAGTGAGACTGCAACTCAAAAAAAAAAAGAAAGAAAGAAAATAAAAACAAACAAACAAACAAATAAATAAATAAGTCTTACAGTCAACATAAGGGGCAAGTATTATTCTCACTTAATGGCGAGAAAACAATGACAATATAAAGTCACATAGCAGGTGAGAGAACAGTAATTTGAAACCAGGTCTGACTTCCAAATCCATGTTCTTTCCACTAAATCTTGTGGCCTTTAAATGTTTTAAAATCCTTGCAAAAACTTCATTTTTTCATCTCAAATATGGGGGGGCAAAAAAACTGGAATTATCTTTTTGGAGAGCGGGTCCCTTGTAGTTAGGCTTACCTTGCTAGCTAAGTGTTCTAGGAACCCATCAGCATCACAGTACCAGCTAGCATTGTTGTGAGTGGCTGCATCTGGCTTCAGTGAATTTGTTTTGGGGATTCTTTCAACCTGTTTGCCCATTTTATGATGGGTGATTTACGAGCACTCCTGCCCACATCGTGGGCTGAGTGGTCAGCAGTTTTTTTTTGTTTTTGTTTTTTTTACCAAAAACCAGCATAACCCCTATGCCCCACCTTCCCTATTCACCCTATATCGCCCTTAGCGATGTGTTTTGTTGTTATTTCATCTGATGAAAAAAGTCTTCAAAGGGAAGCATTTTGACGACGTGGAAGAGGTGAAACAAAAAACGGCAGTAGCACTAACAGGCATCAAAATGGACAAGTTCTAAAACTGTTTTGAGCGGTGGGTTAAGCGTTCCAACAGGTGTATTACATCAAGTGGAGAATACTTTGAATGTGGCTGAAGCTTAAACATGTAAGAATGCACAATTTTTAAATAAATAAATTCCAGCTTTTTGGGGGTCCCCTTTGTACATCACCTTTCTCTTTTATCACTCTGAAGATTATCTTAGGACTTAAATTTGCCCAGTTTTTCAAGTGTTCACATGTCCAATGAGATATTCGACAGCACTTGGAATCCGGGGGAAGCCTTGGATCACTTTACAGTAGTGCAGCAAAAAGTGCCAGTCAGCAAAGAGATAAGATAATTAAGACAAGGAACTTAAGCCAGAATGTAAATTGGCATGCTATTTTCTTGATAGAGTCTTACTAGAAAAGTCAGCTGAACCAAAAGTGTATTTCATGATATAATTGATTTTATTCTGTCAAAAGCTCCTTATCACATTGCTGACTGGCAATAGTTGGTTGTCCTGTCACTCTTCTGCCAACTGTGATTTGGGAAGCTTTGGTATAGAGCACACTTCAGGAGTCATGCTGGAGCTCCTGTGTGACTCACTCTTGGTGACACACATCGGTGTCACCTGTCAAGAATGTGAAGCCGGGCTTGGTGGCTCAGCCTGTAATCCCGCGCCTTTGGGAGGCTGAGGTGAGTGGATTGCCTGAGCCCGCGGGTTCGAGACCCGCCTGGGCAGGCGAGACCTCATCTCTACAATAAATCAAAAATCAGCCAGGCGTGGTAGCACCCGTGTGTAGTTCTGGCTACTTGGAAGGCTGAGGCGGAAGGATTGCCGGAGCCCAGCAGGTCGAGGCTGCGGTGGCCGGGAGCGGCCACTGCACTCCAGTCTGGACGACAGAGTGAGACTCCAACTGAAAAAAAAAAAAGTGAAATACGGGAGCAGCCTCTGGGCTGGTTTTAGCTCAGCGGTTCCTTCGACAGAGCTTCTGCTAACTGCCCTTCAGGGGTGGTTAGAGACCCGCGGGCACTCTCCAGCCCTTTTGCAACACATCCCCACCTGTTTTCTGTACAAGTTCAGATCCCTTTCCAAGGTCAAAGTGAGGCATGGTAGCTAGCCCAGGTTAGACATAGATAGATAACTTTCCCATAGTTAGGTTTTAGGAAGCATTCAGACATTTAAAAAATTACATTTTACTACAGGCCAGGCACCCTACCCCACCCACTCAGCAAATCAAAAGAAGAGAAAACCCCATCAGGTGTAAGACTGCATTCCAGCCTAGGTTTAAAGATTTTTTTCTGAGTGATTAGGCAGGAGGGCAGTGGCATGCTCACTGCTACCACCGCCTTGATTTGCTGGGCTCAGGTGATCCTTCTGCCTCAGTCTTCCGAGTAGTTGAGACTGCAGGAGTGAGCCACCATGCCTGGCTAATTTTTTGATTTATTGTAGAGATTAAGTTCCACCAAGTTGCCCATGCTGGTCTTGAACCCCTGGACTCAGGCAATCCTCTTACCTCTGCTTCCCAAACTCACCGCAGCCTCAACCTCCTGGGCTCAGGCATTCCTATCCTCCTCAGCTTCCAGGCTAACTGGGACTATAGGCCCATACCAGACCACCATGCTTTGCTAATTTTTTTATTTTTTATTTTTTGGTAGAGACGGGTCTCACTATGTTGCCTAGGTTGGTCTCGAACTCCTGGACTCAAGTGATTCTCCTACCTCGGCCTTCCAACATGCTGGGATTACAGGTGTGAGCCACCATGCTCGACTTCCTATAAGAAATGATAGATGGGTTTGAATCTCCTGACTTGTTCAGGAAACCTAAAGCCACTAACCTGGTTTTAAAGTAGCCATGGAATGATGATAACTGCTGGAGTCTAATGGAAGGATATGCATATCCCTTCTGGAAAAGGGTATCTTTATCCTAGGTCTCAAATTATTCCCACAAGGAAGTTTTCAAATGCAATGCCCAATACACAAAGATAACTAGGAAACCAGATACCATGAGGAAGAACAAGCACAAAAAAATAAACAATAGATACGGGCTGGGGAAGATTTCAGATCCTGGAACTATTAGACAGTGACTTAAAAAACTACGAGTATGTGTTCTGGGTTTAAATTTTTTTTCTTTTTAAGTCAGAGTCTCACTTTCTCATCCAGGCAGGTATGATCACAGCTTACCGCAGCCTTGAACTCCTGGACTCAGGCTCCCTCTTCAGTCTCCCTCCCCAGCCTCTCAAATAGCTGGGACTACAGGGGTGCACCAACACACCCAGATAATTTTTTGGATTTTTCTGTAGAGACAAGGTCTTGCTATGTTGCTTGGGTTGGTTTCAAACTCCTGGACTCAAGCAATTCTCTTGCCTCAGCCTCCCAAAGTGCTTGGAGTACAAGTGTGAGGAACTGTGCTCAGAAATCTTTATTAAAGATGCCTACAGAGAATAAGAAACTACAAAAAATGACATCAACTGAAAAGAACCAAATGGAGCCTCTAGAAATAAAAAAAGTCATCAAAATTTAAAAATCACTAGATGGAGTTAGCAGACTAGACATAAATAAAAAAAAGATTAATGAACAATGTTGACATCTTACTAGGTTTGATAGATTATGACACTTTTCTATTCCATTTGTATTCTGTCTGTCCCATCTGTATTCTATCTGAAACTGTTAAATGATGATTGAGACTCAATAAACTGATTTCACACCCCCTTTTATTCAATATAATTAAAATTGATGATGGTACTTGTTAATGTGACAGTGTCACAAAAGTATGAATTGCAGACATAAAAAAGAACAGAAATGCCAGGCGTAGTGGCTCACGCCTCTAATCCCAGCACTTTGGGAGGCAGAGGTGAGAGGATTGCCTGAGACCAGGAGTTTGAGACCTGCCTGGCCAACTTGGCAAGACTTTGTCTCTACAAAAAAAAAAAAGAAAAAGAAAAAGAGCTGGGTGCAGTGGCTCATGCCTGTCATCCCAGCACTTTGGGAGGCAGAGGTGAGAGGATTGCCTGAGACCAGGAGTTTGAGACCTGCCTGGCCAACTTGGCAAGACTTTGTCTCTACAAAAAAAAAAAAAAGAAAAAGAAAAAGAGCTGGGTGCAGTGGCTCATGCCTGTCATCCCAGCACTTTGGGAGGCGGAGGTGAGAGGAATGCCTGAGTCCAGGGGTTCAAGCCAGCCTGGGTAACTTGGCGAGACCTCGTCTCTACAATAAATAAATAAAAATTAGCCAGGCATGGTGGCGTGTAACTGTGATTCCAGCTACTTGGAAGGCTGAGGCAGAAGTATCACCTGAGCCCAGCAGGTTGAGGCTGTGGTGGCCGTGAGCGTGCCACTGCACTCTAGCCTGGGCAACAGAGTGAGACTCCTAATAAAACAAGAACAAAAAACCAAAACAAAACAAAACAAAAATTACCCGGGCATGGAGGTACGCTCCTGTAATTCTAGCTACTTGAAAAGCTGAGGCAGAAGGATCATCTGAGCCCAGCAGTCTGAGGCTGCAGGGGCTGTGAACGTGCCACTGCACTCCAGCCTGGGTGACAGAGTGAGACTCCGACTCCAAAAAAAAAAACTAAAACAACTGGCTGAATGGGAAGGTACATGCCTACAATCCCAGCTGTTTGGGAGGCTGAGGCAGGAGGATCACCTGAGCCCAAGAGGTCAAGGCTGTGGTGAGTTATGATTGTGCTACTGCACTCGAGCCTGGGTGACAGTGAGACCCCGAATTTAACAAGTAAAAATAAAAAAGACACACAGACTTCTGACAAACCCCTTAGGTGTTGCCGGAGGAAATTAGATTCAGCTGACATCATCAATCCCTCCCTGTGGCTTTCACTCTTGGGCAGAAAGAATAATCAGTCCAGGAAGAGGTAAATTTAGTTTTTATTCTGAAGTAGCCACCCTGGGGGGTTGTAACATTTTCCACTGGGAAAGTTTTAAACTAGGCGCTGCCACCTATGAAGTAAATTCAGTCAAGGTCACTACTGGTAAAGAGTCAATATTATATGAAGGAGACCACAAAAAAACTCTAATTTATTTATTAAAAATTGTGTATTTATTTTTACATGTTTAAACTTCAGTCACCTTCCAAGTCCTCTCCGTTTGATGCAATACACCTATCACGACACTTTTTCCACTGCTCAAAAGTTTTTGAACTCGTTCATATGGATGCCTTTTAGTGCTTCTGCTGTTTTTTGTTTCACCTTTTCCACATTGGCAAAACATTTCCCTTTGAGGGCTTTTTTCATCCGGAGAAACAAACAAAAAATTGCTTGGGGACAAGATCAAGTGAATAGGGAGGGTTGGGCATGGGGACCATGCCATTTTGGGTCAAAAACTGCTGAACACGCAGCATAGGATGGGCAAGTGAGTTCGTAAATCACCCATCATGAAATGGGAAACGCATTGAAAGAATCTCCAAACAAAATTCACTGAAGCAGAACACAGCCTCTCACAACAACACTAGCTGGTCCACTGATGTTGATGCGTTCCTAGAACACTTACCTAACAGGGGAAGCCTGTGTTACAAGGGGCCCTCCCTCCCAAAGATAATTCTGATTTTTTTTTTTTTTGGTCTTTCTTATATTTGGAAGGATTTATTGATTTACACTGGTCACTAGCTTTTAGCAGCCTGCAATAAGATGAGAAAAATTATTTAAAATTTTAAAATTGCAATCTCAGCAGGGAATGGCAGCTCATGCCTATAATCCCAGAACTTTGGGAAGTCAAGATAGAGAATTACTGGAGCCCAGAAGATCAAGAGGAGCTTAGGCAACATAGCAAGATGTCGTCTCTACAAAAAATAAAAAAAAAATTAGTTTGGCCTGGTGGCACATGCCTGCAGTCCCAACTACTTGGGAGGGTGAGGAGGAATCGTCTAAGCACAGGAGATCAAGGTCATGGTGAGCTGTGATCGTGCCACCGCACTCCAGCCTGGGCGACAGAGGGAAGCCCTAATTCAAAAAAAATTTTTCAGTGTCATTGGTTCAGCATTATTTTATTTTTATTTATTTATTTATTTATTATTTTTTTTTTTGAGTTGGAGTCTCACTGTCGCCCAGACTGGAGTGCAGTGACCGCTCCCGGCCACCACAGCCTCGACCTGCTGGGCTCTAGCGATTCTTCCGCCTCAGCCTTCCAAGTAGCTGGAACTACAGGCAGGCGCTACCACGCCTGGCTAATTTTTGATTTATTGTAGAGATGAGGGGTCGCCAAGTTGCCCAGGCGGGTCTCGAACCCGCGGGCTCAGGCAATCCACTCACCTCAGCCTCCCAAAGGCGCTGGATTACAGGCTGAGCCACCGAGCCCGGCTGGTTCAGCATTATTTAAAAAATCTAGACAGATCCACAAAGTCCAAAAGACGCCCAACATCATCAAACTTCTTATTTGTTCAACAAATATTTTGAGAGGCTACTATGCACTAAGAGACAGAGCATGAAGAAAAAAACTTACTGTTTTGCACTCCTGCTACAGTGAGGACAGGACATGTTTGACCAACAGTCATTAACAGGCTAAGCAGTGTCAGGTCTTCTGGGAGCAGAAAGGGAAAAGCTTGAAGGAAAGCTTGTTTGTCGGGCAATCAGTCTCTTACTTCAGGAAGAAACAAAGCTGAGCTGTCTTGAAAATGCACAGGAGGCCAGGCGCAGTGGCTCAAGCCTGTTGATCCCAGCACTTTGGGAGGCCTAGGTGAGAGGACTTCCTGAGCTCAGGGGTTCGAGACCAGCCTGGGCAACTTGGCAAGACCTCATCTCTACAATAAATCAAAAAATTAGCCAGGCATGGTAGTGCACATCTTTAGTTCCGGTTACTTGGAAGACTGAGGTGGAAGGATTGTGAGCCCAGCAGGTTGAGGCTGTGGTGGTCGTGAGCGTGCCACTGCCCTCCAGCCTGGGCCACAGAGTGAGACTCCAACTCAAAAAAAAAAAGAGAGAGAGAGAGAGAGAGAGAGAGAGAGAGAGAGAGAGATGAAGCCTTGCTATGTTGCCCAAGATGGTCTCGAACTGCTGGCCTCAAGTAATCCTCCCACCTGAGCCTCCCAAAGTGCTGGAATTACAGGTGTGAGCCACTACACCTGGCTCATCTTAACCACTTAAATTTTTTTATTTTTACTTTTTAAAAATGAAGTTTAGTCAACCGTTTTTAAATAGTGTTAAAAATGCCTGTAATCCTAGCACTTTGGGAGGTTGAGGTGAGAGGACTGTCTGTGCCTGGAGGGGTTGAGACCAGCCTGGGCAACTTGGCGAGACCTCATCTCTACAATACATCACACACACACAAAATTAGCCAGGCGAGGTTGTGTGCACCTGTAGTTTCAGCTACTTGGAAGGCTGAGGCGGAAGGATTGCCTGAGCCCAGCAGGTCAAGGCTGCAGTGGCCAGGAGCATGCCACGGCCCTGCAGCCTGTGTGACAGAGTGAGACTCCAACTCAGGAAAAAACAAAAAAGTAAATTCATACTGTTATGAATAAAGTCAAAGACTGACTTTATCCTCCAGGCAACTGAGATTTAAGACTTCAGGACCCGGCTGGAGATTCAGAAAGGCTGTCTTAGAGATGGGGTAGGCGGAGGTAGGATGGGGGCTAGGCCTGCAAGAGAAGATTTAAAAGTGTGCTGGGCCCTGGTAAGTGAGGCCTGGTTTCTGGCTGGGTCACAGGGTTTTTGCCAGAGGGGAAGTTAGAGAGGGGAAATCAGCACACCACCACTAGTACCAGGCCTGCCCCGGCCAAGACTTTCCAGAGGCTGCACCCTTGAGCTAGGGGCCACATCTCGTCAGTTTGTGCTTTGTTAAACCTCTACAGTTAACAAAATTTGAGGGAGTATCAGTTGCAAAACTGGAAAATTTTGGAGATTTTACTCCACTTAAAAACAACAATAAAAGCCGGGCTCAAAGCCGGGCTCCGTGGCTCAGCCTGTAATCCCGCGCCTTTGGGAGGCTGAGGTGAGTGGATTGCCTGAGCCCGCGGGTTCGAGACCCGCCTGGGCAGCGAGACCTCATCTCTACAATAAATCAAAAAATCAGCCGGGCGTGGTAGTGCATGCCTGTAATTCCGGCTACTCGGAAGGCTGAGGCGGAAGGATCGCCGGAGCCCAGCAGGCGAGGCGGCGGTGGCCGGGAGCGGCCACTGCACTCCAGTCTGGGCTACTGAGTGAGACTCCAACTAAAAAAAAAAAACACCCAAAACCAACAAAAAACAATAAAAATCTTTTGGCCGAGCTTGGTAGCTTACCCCTGTAATCCCAGCCATTTCGAGAGGCCAAGGAGTTTGAGACCAGCCAGGGTAACATAGCAAGATCTCATCTATACAAAAAATAAATAAACTGGGCGTGGTGACGCATGCCTGTAGTCCCAGCTTGGGAAGCTGAGGAAGGAGGATCACCTGAGCCCAGTGAGGCTGCTGTGAGCTGTGATCATGCCACTACACTCCAGTTTGGGTGAGAGTGAGATCCCAGCTCAAAAAACAAATGAACAAACGGAAACAACAACAACAAAAATTTTTAATCAATGTATAACAGGCATAGAAAAGTCCACAAGGCCGGGCATGGTGGCTCATGCCTGCAATCCCAGCACTTTGGAGGTCTGAGATTAGGAGGATCACTTGAGGCCAGAAGTTCAAGACCAGCCTGGGCAACACAGCAAGACCGTATCTCTCCAAAGATAAAAAAATTAAAATGTAAAGTAAACAAATAAGCATACAATTTGATGAATATTCACAACCCAACCACACCTGAGATTAACCAACACTCACATCAACAGCAGAATGTGACAGTATCCCTGGATTTATTATACTTACTTCATCTTACAATGATCTTACGAAGTAGATCGTGTTATTATCCCCATTTTACATATGAGGAAACTGAGGCATGCAGAGGTCACAGCCAAAGCATTGCTGAAACCAGCAGTAGAACCTGGATCCACTGTGTGATTCCAAAGCCAATGCCGGTGTGAGGGCTGGACGGCAAGCTCTACCTTGAACGATGTTGCATGGGAAACTCCTTCTGCAGAAACTTCCCGATGTCAAAGCTGCAGAAACTACAGGTGACTCAACGCTGGCGCCTCCATCCGCAGCCTCGCAGCTAGCCGGTAGCCTGCTGCGCGGCCTCCACACACACGAGGGCGCTGTCGCAGTTACAGCAGGAGGTGTGGCTCTCTCTGTTGTCGCGATAATCATGAAGCCGGAAGAACCAAAGAGCAAAGGTCACGTAGACGGCGCGCCCCTCTCCGTACTCCTAAGTTCTCGCGCGAGTTGCACTTCCGCCCTTTTGGCTCTCTGAGTGGCACCATGGCGGTAGGCAAGAACAAGCGCCTTACGAAAGGCGGCAAAAAGGGAGCCAAGAAGAAAGTGTGAGTGGCGACTGACGTGGGCGCCTGCTTTTTAGGGTTCTGCTGGAACCGGCGGGCGGGTTCTGGATCGCGGCGTAGGCTGGATGGCGAGGATGTCAGTCGGATTGCGCGGGCTGTGGCGGGTTGGTGCACCCAGGAACGCGGCCTGGCCAGTCCTAGAGCGCGGCGCGTTGGAGCCGGGTTGCCGCTGCGACTCGGGGCTGGGGTGTTCCGTATTGTGGGCCCACGGACCGTCTAAGTTCCATGGGTTTCTGATTCCACTCTAAGGAGTTTAGGAAAGCACTGTCCTTGCCCTCTCGGGAGCTTGGGCCCAGTGGACCCGGGAGCTCCTACGAGGCTTTCTTGAGACCCAGAAGGGTTTTAGTTACTAGTTGCCTTCACGTACCAGTGAAATTGGTGAGACGCGCATGGTCCTCGGAGGAATCGCTCCCCGTGCGGTGGAAGGACCGGGGGAGTGAGGGTGGGCACAACTGAGGTCAGAGTGGGGGGAACTGGACTTACGCGCCCCCACCTTGCTGCGAGAAGTGGTTGACTGGTAGCAGATTGCTCGTTAGCCTTTTAAGATCTCGGAGGAGAATGAGACTTAACAGCAGTGTGAGAAGAAGGTGACAGTCGCGGTATGGACTATGTGATCTGCACTTAAACGAAAGCGGTCTTTTTTTTAAATTTTTTTGAACCCAGGGTTGATCCATTTTCTAAGAAAGATTGGTATGATGTGAAAGCGCCTGCTATGTTCAATATAAGAAATATTGGCAAAACGCTGGTCACCAGGACGCAAGGAACCAGTGAGTATCTCATCCTTAGTTTGTGTTTTCCTTACACTGGGGCGTGTGTGTGGTAGCAGGCTCTTAGTCTGCTGTCTGTCCTGCTTGGAAGACTTCAGGGAACTGGTGGCTGTGGGTTGCAACTTTGGGATCTGTGGTGCTTGTGTTTGGTACCATGCTTGGAGAAGCAAGATGGTGCTTTTAGGGTTATTAAGAAAGTGAGCACAGGGCGTTTTGAGCCTTACTGGTGGTGACTAGGTGGATTTGGTAACAAAACTTAAGGGCTTTATAAATTGCCATTAAACTTTCTAACTTCAGTTTACGTGCGTGTTTGTAGGCTTGGCACTGCTTATGTTGTTCTCATGTAAAGACATTTGGTTCTTGTTTTGTAGAAATTGCATCCGATGGCCTCAAGGGTCGTGTGTTTGAAGTGAGTCTTGCCGATCTGCAGAATGATGAAGTTGCATTTAGGAAATTCAAGCTGATCACTGAAGATGTTCAAGGCAAAAACTGTCTGACTAACTTCCATGGCATGGACCTGACCCGGGACAAAATGTGCTCCATGGTCAAAAAATGGCAGGTGAGGCTAAACGTTGCCTGGCTGTGGGTGTGTGACCAGGGGCTTCATGGTGATGACAGCAGGGTGCATTGACATAAATGAGGTTTAGAGTTCGTTTCTAATTCTTGGTTGTGTTCTTGCTGTTTGTGAGTGCTGACTCTGGGAGTGCCACACTATGGCCCCCCTGTTTTATTTGTGTTTATATTAAATCCAAGACTTATTGTTGGTTATCATAAAAGTTCTTTTTTGTTGTTGTTATTGCATAGGTTAGTGGCTGTTTCAGGAACATCTAGGTGTAGGTGGACAGTGTTGCCTGTCTTCAGAGTGTCTTTGGACCACAAAAATCTAGTGAGTTTATAGTGAAGGGTGACTTGGACTAGTCTTTCAGTTGCCCCTGGCAATGGAAGGTGGCAGAGCCTCTGGCGTGAGGTTAAAAATCTCAGCTCCATTTCTGAATTGTGTTCACTTTAGAAAGTAACTTGCTTTCTAAGCCTTGATTTCATTATCTGTAAAATGGAGACGATCGTTTTACTGAATTGTGAAGATGAATAAAAATCCACGTAAACATACTTAGCACAGTGCTTGACACACAAAAAGCACTCAGTAAACAAGTGTTGGGCTAGTTCTCCAGTTTGGGGATTTTTTTATTTGGGAATGAATGATGACAAAATGTTTCGGTCCCAAATGATACTTAGTGATTATACCGTTACATTTGTTTCTGACATTCCCCCAAGGTTTTATGGTTATGTTTCTGGAATAATTTTAAGGTCACTTGATTGTAATTGTAATTGTTTTGGCAAGTTCATTTTTAAAAAAATAAAGGTGTAACATTTATAAAATACAAAGAAGGCAAATCCATTTTCATCATTACCCAAGATGGTTTTTGTTTTTTTCAATTTAAACACTAATGTGACTAAAGGATTTTTTTTTTTTTTTTTTTAAAGCCAGAGACTTACTCTGTTGTCCAGGCTAGAGTGCAGTGGCATGCTCACTACTCTAGCCTTGACCTGCTAGCTCAGGCAATCTTTCCACCTCAGCCTTCCAGGTAGCTGGAAATACAAGCATGCACCCCCACACCCAGCCAATCTTTTTTTACATTTATTGTAGAGACAAGTTTTCACTAAGTTACCCAGGCTAGTCTAGAACCCTGGGACCAGGTAATCCTCTAACTTCCACCTCCCAAAGTGCTGGGATTACAGATGTGAGCTACCACACCTGGCCTAATTACGGATTTTAAAATCATATTTTAGCTGCGAAGTTGAATATTTAGTTCTCAGACGGCTTTACTTTGGAACATAAAGGACATTTAAAGAAACGTGCATTTAGGCCAGGTCTGGTGGTTCATGCCTGTAATGCCAGCACTTTGGGATGCTGAGGCAGGATGATTGCTTGAGTGTAGGAGTTGGAGACCAGCCTGGGCAACATAGCGAGACCTCATCTATTTTAAAGATGTAATCAGCCGGACTCGGTGGCTCAGCCTGTAATCCCGTGCCTTTGGGAGGCTGAGGTGAGTGGATTGCCTGAGCCCGGGGGTTCGAGACCCGCCTCGGCAACTTGGCGAGACCTCATTTCTACAATAAATCAAAAATTAGCCGGGCGTGGTAGCGCGTGCCTGTAGTTCCAGCTACTTGGAAGGCTGAGGCGGAAGGATCGCCGGAGCCCAGCAGGTCGAGGCTGCGGTGGCCGGAAGCGGTCACTGCATTCTAGTCTGGGCGACAAGAGTGAGACTCCAACTCAAAAAAAAAAAAGATGTAATCATCACTGTAAGCCAGGCACGGTGGTTCACGCCTGTCGTCCCAGCACTTTGGGAGGCAAAGGTGTACAGTACCATGGATCCGCTCTTAGAACCTATTTTCCTCTTACCCTGCATAGTTATATGATGGGAAGTGGACTATTAAAGGCTTGCCATGTATATGCAGAAGATGTGGGATTTGGTGCTGTTGATACAGTGATGATAGTGGGGTTAGAGAAGAGGGAAGAACAGTTGAGAGGACTTGGTATTAATTGGATATGAAGGAGAGTGAGAATTTGGAGGTAACTAATTGGTAAGTTCAAGGAAGTTAATTCTGCAAACTAGGTGTGTTACTTATATTAGGGTATTTATATTGCATAATGAGTATTCAATATTTCAACTTTTAAAACTTAGAACTTGAGGGATAAGATTGATAACATTACCTGTTTTATCTGACAGTATCTTTTTTTTCCCTAGACCATGATCGAAGCTCATGTTGATGTCAAGACTACCGATGGTTATTTGCTTCGTCTGTTCTGTGTTGGTTTTACTAAAAAACGCAACAATCAGATACGGAAGACCTCTTACGCTCAACACCAGCAGGTCCGCCAGATCCGGAAGAAGATGATGGAAATCATGACCCGGGAAGTGCAGACAAATGACTTAAAAGAAGTGGTCAATAAATTGTGAGTGTTTGTTTCCTCATACAACACAACCCTGTTCTAATTGTCCCTTGGATGAGACAAGGTAGAGCGGACCTCTGTTTAAATCTCTGTGCATCCTGGTTGCTATATCCATGTACACGAAAGAGACTTAAGTACATAGTAAATGTGTTACAGCTTTTTTGTTTTCCTTTTTTGGATGAATCTGTGTCACAGCAGGTAGCCAGACTTTAAGGACAGGGAATATTTTTGTCTTAATTTGAAAATACACTGAATAAACTGAGCGTATTCAGTGGCATGCACCTGTAGTCCCGGCTTCTTGGGAGACTGAGGTAGGAGGATCACTTAAACCCAGGAGTTCCTGGACTCGGTGGCTCAGCCTGTAATCCCGTGCCTTTGGGAGGCTGAGGTGAGTGGATTGCCTGAGCCCACAGGTTCGAGACCCGCCTGGACAACTTGGCAAGACCTCATCTCTACAATAAATCAAAAAATCAGTTGGGTGTGGTAGCGCGCGCCTGTAGTTCCAGCTTCTCTGAAGGCTGAGGCGGAAGGATCGCCGGAGCCCAGCAGTCGAGGCTGCGGTGGCCGGGAGCGGCCACTGTACTCCAATCTGGGCGAGAGAGTGAGACTCCAACTCAAAAAAAAGAAAGAAAAAAAAAAAACCCCAGGAGTTAGAGGCCAGCATGGGTGACATTGAGACCTCATCTCTAAATAAGTAAAGAGAAAATCACACTGAATAGGAAAAAACATTCGTCAATTAACAGGGCATGGGAATAAGTGATGAAAAAGTGTTTCGGTCCCAGCTGATGTTCAGTGATAACTGTTATACTTTTCTGATGTTCCCATGCAGTATACTGCTGACCAAGAGGATGTAATGGAAAAGGTGGTATAAGACTTGTGCTCGTTCTAAATGCTAACTTTTCCACTAGCTAGCTGTAGAGTTCAGAGCATCTATTCTATCTGCAAAGGGACAACAATAGCCTATCTTACAGGAGGATTTATGCGGGTTAAGTGAGGTAAGTGCTATATATGTAGGTTTCTTCTAAGGTTTTCCACTTTTAAAAGAAGTGATGGCTTTTTACTTATGTCTGATGGACTTTAAACAACTAACCAATCATTACTGGTGGCTTGCAGGATTCCAGACAGCATTGGAAAAGACATAGAAAAGGCCTGCCAATCTATCTATCCTCTTCATGATGTCTTTGTTAGAAAAGTAAAAATGCTGAAGAAGCCCAAGTTTGAATGTAAGTGAGAAATCATAGGATCCTATGGGGCAAATAAAATGTTTTGGGGTGGGGGGAACTTTGAGTCCATATGAAGGCTTTTTTTTCCCTGTCATACTTACATAGTATTGAAGACGATTGTTTCAAGATATGATCTGCTATAACTAAAACTTCTTTTTTCCTTTTAGTGGGAAAACTCATGGAGCTGCATGGTGAAGGTAGTAGTTCTGGAAAAACTACTGGGGATGAGACAGGTGCTAAAGTTGAACGAGCTGATGGATATGAACCACCAGTCCAGGAATCTGTTTAACATCCAGGTTTTAAGATTGACAAATAAAAAGTCCTATTTGTGATGGTTGGTTTGTGGACATTCTTTTTGCATCCTCTGACAGCTTGGGGAATCAGACATTCTGATCTGTTGTATGGATTTTTTTACTGTCTTTTGCTTCTCGCTATAAAGTGCACAAATTAACCTGCACTGTGCATCTGGATTTGGCTAGAGAAACTGGTTACTGCTCTGTTATCAAGTGGGCACTTAGTTTTGCCCACCTCCAGTTTTATACCTGTTCTCTCTTCAAGACTCCAGTTATCTTCATTTCTTCCTTAGCTGATTATCTTGCTTCCTGTGATCATACGGTTTAAAGTAGATAAGAAAAGGACCTCACAAATTTCCATTACTTTCACCCTGCCTTCTGTGTGGCACTGCATGAATTGTGCTAAAACATGCCTTTCTAATTGAAGATTAGATCCCAAATCTTGCCTAACAGCTCATGGCTCTGGCAGTTCACATTTTATCAGTTCCTTGTATCTGTCTTCTTTATCAACATAACAGATTGAAATGCTCCTGTATGCTTGCAGAGTACCTTGCTCAGTCCCTTAATAGCAGAGCTCACAGGGATTCTTAACATATTTTTGTACTTACCTTTAAATTTTATTTTTTGAGTCAGTCTTACTCTGTCACTCAGGCTGGAGTGCAGTGGCAAGCTCACAGCCACCTTAGCCTCTACCTGTTGGGCTCAGGCAATCCTTCCACCTCAGCCTTCCAAATAGCTAGAACTATAGGCATGCACCATGATAGCCGGCTAGTTTTTGGTTTATTGTAGAGATGAGGTCTCACCGAATTGCCTGAGTTGGTCTTGAACCCTTGCGCTCAGGCAGTTCTCTCACTTCTGCCTCCCAAAATGCTGAGATTACAGGCTTGAGCCACTGCACCAGGCTTGTTTGAACTATTTTACCATACTCGTTCAAGAAATCTTGTGATGAAGATAGCACAACCTTTAAAAAATGGGTTACTGCACAGCTAACAATTTGCAACCAACTTTTGTTTCTTTAATGCAGCACCACTAATGAAAGTGCAAGTGTTTTTTTGAGTAAAGTTTTCCTAGAGTTTTTTTAGATTTATTCTCATTTTGGTTTTCTTTATCAAGGTTTTCATTACTTGTGATCTAGCAGCTGTTGTAGTTCCTAGCCATCCATGTGATGGAGTCTAGGACATGTTGGCAAGTTACTGCTCATAGGCTAAATCTGTCGAGTTTCTATTTTTGAATGGCCTGCAAGCTGAGAATGGTTTTTTCCATCTTTATAGGTTTGAAAAAAATTGCGCTGTGGGTGAAATTCAGATTAAATTTTAGTATTCACAAAGTTTGGAACATAATCACATTCATCTTTAAGCAACCACAGTTTAATAGTTGCAGAGACTGGTGCACTCATTACTTAACACTAAGGTGCACACTGCAAATTGCAATGGTGTGGCATTCAGACAATCCAAGTGCTACATGTATTATCTGTGGATATAAACACATCTTTAAAAATGAAATAAAGCAGCCAGGCTTGGTGGCTCAGCCTGTAATCCCGCACCTTTGGGAGGCTGAGGTGAGTGGATTGCCTGAGCCGCGGGTTCGAGACCCGCTTGCGCAACTTGGTGAGACCTCATCTCTACAATAAATAAAAAAATCAGCCGGGCATGGTAGCGTGTGCCTGTAAATTCCGGCTACTCAGAAGGCTGAGGCAGAAGGATTGTCGGAGTCCAGTGGGTCGAGGCTGCAGTGGCCGCTCTCGGCCACTGCACTCCAGTCTGGGCGACAGAGTGAGACTCTAACTCAAAAAAAAAATGAAATAAAGCTGGGTGTGGTGGCTCCTTAATCACATTTGTAATCTCAGCACTTTTGAGAAGCTGAGGTGGGAGCATTGCCTGAGCCCAAGAATTTGAGATCAGCCTGGGCAACAAAGTGAGACCACAAAAAAATTAAAAATTAGCTGGGTGTGGTGGTGTGTCTGTAGTCACAGCTTCTCAGGAGACTAAGGCAGGAATATCACTTGAGCCCAGGAGTTAGGGACTGGTGAGATGTAATCACTGTACTGCATGCTAGCCTGAGTGACAGACCCTGTCTCAAAATATTTTTTGGAATATTCCGACAATACCCTCAATTCTGCCTCTGAGCCCACAAAACCTAAAATAACTGGGTGCCAAAGATATAAGATGTTACCTATGTGCTACTTTTAGTTTGTTGTAATCAGAAGTGTCTAGACACATGGTAACTACTTTGAGCACCTCTTGTAATTGCAGAAGTCAAACATGGCTTGTATTCATCTACAATTTTAATACAGCTTTTTCCCCTTATTGAAATGTTTATATGTTTTTGGCACCCACTGTATTATTTGGCCCTTTATAGAAAAAACTTTGCCAATGCTTGCTATAAATAAGGAAATAAAGCTTACAAGTTCAATTTGTAGGGTTTGGGCAAAACTTAGAGTGAAGAAGAGTTTTGTTTTAAATTTTGTATTTAATTTTTTAAAAAAGTTTTGAAACAGCTAGAAGAGGAGGAAAAAGGAAGATTCATGGCAGAACTGTCATGGACAAATTTTTCAAAAACCCCCCCCATTTTAAATTTTAAAGATGTGGGTTACAATTCAGGGTTAGGTATACATATGTTCATTATGCAGGTACCCTTGATGAGTTGTGTTCCCTCCCTTCCCTGGCAGAGAAAAAGTTTTTTGATAGTCTGGGTACGGTGGCTCATGCCTGTAATTCTAGCACTTTAGGAGGTGGAAGTGAGAAGATTGCCTGGGCCCAGGCATTCGAGACCAACCTGGGCAACTTGGCGAGATCATGTCTCTACAATAAAAAAAATTAGCTGGATGTGGTGGTGCACACCTGTGGTTCCTACTGAAGCGGAAGGATTGCCTGAGCTCAGCAGGTTGAGACTGCAGTGGCTGTGATCATGCCACTGCACTCTAGGCTGAGTGACAGATTAAGAAAAATTTTTTATTTTAAAGATGTGGGGTACCATTCAGGGTTAGGTATAAATGTCATTATGCAGGTACCCTTGTTGATGAGGTATGCCCCTGCCCCCCTGCAGTTTCTCTGCAGTTTCCCACTACTGCCAATCCTGCCGCCACCCTTCCCTGCCAATCCCTTTCTTACAGTATTATGATAACTTGTTCAAGGTCTGCTTATGAATGAGAACATGTGGTACTCAGTTCTTTGTTTATGGAAAGATTACTCAGTATTACAGACTCTAAGTGCATCCAAGTTGCTGTGAAGTTCATAATTTTGTCCTTTATGGCTGCATAATATTCCATCATGTATTTGTACCACATTTTTTTATCCATTCCTCTTTTTATCCATTCCTCTTTTGATGGGCAGCACGATTGGTTTCATGTTTTTGCTATTGTGAATACTGCAATAAACGTGTGTGCAGTTATCTTTTTTCTTTTTTTTTAGATTAGAAAATATAGTTTATTTAAAAGTAAATTAGAGAGAGAGAGAGAAAAGATTGACCTCCCCGAGGTGGGGGAGGGGGCCAAGGCTAGGAAGAATGATGACAGCCATGGCTCAAAGAGCACATGGCCACACCAGAGTCTAGCAAAGCAATGGCTGCAGGTACCATTTTCATAGAGGGATTTGAGTTCTTCCGGGTATATTCCCAGAAGGAGGATCGTATGGAAGGTCGATTCTTAGATCTTTTAAGAATTGCCAAGCTGTTTTCCACAGAGGCTGTACTAATTTACACTCCCACCACCAGTGTAGAAGTGTTCCCTTTTCCCCGCATCCTCTCCAGCATCTGTTGTTTTTTGAGCTATTGATGATGGCCATCCTGACAGGAGTTAGGTGGTATCTCAGTGTGGTTTTAATTTGCATTTCTTTGATGACTAGTGAGGCTGAGCATTTTTTCATGTATCTGTTGGCTGCTCTATGTCTTCTTTTGAGAAGTGTCTGTTCATATCTTTTGCCTACTTTGTAATGGGGCTGTTTGTTTTTTTTCTTTTCGGCACACTTGAGTTCCTTGTAGATCCTTTGTCAGATATACAATTGGCAAATACTTTTTCCCAGTCTGTGGACTGACTCCCCCCTCTCTCAGTGGTTTCCTTGGCTTTGCAGAAGCTTGTCAGTTTGATGAGGTCCCACTTGTCTATCTTATCTCATTTGGCATGGGCACTTGGGGTTTTGATCAGGAATTGATTGTCAGTTTCAATTTCCATAAGGGTGTCTCCTGCATTTCTAAGGTTCTTATTGTTTGAGGTTTTACATTTAGGTCTTTGATCCATTTGGAGTTGACTTTTTGGTGGTAGGTAGGCGTCCTGTTTCAATCTACATGTGGTCAGCCAGTTTTCCCAGCACCATTTACTGAATAGATTCTCCTCTTCCCAGTGGTTGTTGGTGGAGGCTTTGTTGAAGGTGAGTTGGTTTTGCTTCCAGAATCTCTGTCCTATTCCATTGGTCTATAGGCCTGTTCTTGTACTAATACCAGGCTTTTTTGATTATGATAAATTTTTATAAATAAGTATTTTATGTGTGTATGAGGTCCTGCGCACCGATCCAGTGTATTATTGTGTCTTCCACTGCTAAAGGTGAGGTCGATGTGTATATATGCTTGTGCAGTTCATGCTCATGAAGTTGCAGAGGAGATTCTCCCATTCAGGCACGGCTACATTTAGAAAAGTATTAATGGAACACACTCCCGTGCCATTTGCCACCAGTGGGAATGGGGGCATCATTATTTAACACAAGTGTTTCTACACTGATGTCCACAGTTTCCCCTGAGTATGGTGTCCTGCTGCTTGACTGCTCAGTTCTCCGTCTCATAGGACCTGACTGGTTTCATTACACCTCCACCAACAGGGGTGTTGGATACAACTCCAGAAGGACTCGAGGTCTGTCCTCTGTGTAAGTGTCTTGGGACTGTGGGAGTGGATTTACAATGCCAGATACCTCTGGCAGTTGAAAACCTGCTGTCTGTAACCTTTTACCACCTAAAAGAAGTGTGGCAACTTACTGGTGGGCTTTGGGTGTTGGAGGCAGTATGAGCCTCACTAAAAAGTCCTTGCTGGTCAAAAACAGCATTTAATGGGACACAGCAGCCTTTGCATCATCCTGACTGCATAAGTGGTAGCAACTCTGGCAAAACTTTCTCTCCCCTCCACCGCTTGAAGCATGCCTGCACCTGTTGGCTCAGTAGGCTCTTCACAGAGGTCTCCTAAATGTTCACTGATGGCTTGGCTGGATTGAAAGTTGATGGGGCCGGGTGTGGTGGCTTGTAGACCCAGCACGGTGGGAGGCCAAGGTGGGAGGTTTGCTTGAGCCCAAGAGACGAAGGCTGTGGTGAACTGTGATCATACCACTGCACTCCAGCTTGGGCGTCACAGGGAGACTCTGACTCAAAACCAGCAACAACAGCAGCAAAATAACCTGATAGTATCCGCTGTGCTGCTGTTGCTGTCCAGCTACACACCAGCGACACAGAGCTCTGGTGGACATGGTCGCTGCTCAGTGGGCGGAACTCAATGCTGTTCTCAGTGGTCTAGCCAGGACAGTTTTTAATAAGCTTTGCCCTAATTTTTGCTGACTCTTGGGCTGTTGCCAATGGCGTAGCCATCTAGTCTGCCACTTGAAAGACAAGCAGATTAAAGACACTTTAGGGCTGTACACTGTGGAACTAACTAAGTGTGGCTGCTGATTGAACCGTCTAGATCACTCATGTAGGGGAAGGTCCAGGTCCCTCCATCTGGTGGTATCAAGCTGCTGATCAAATTGGCACCACCTAGAAGTTCCCACAATGGCAACACATTCGCCATTATGGACTACGCACAGAGTACAGAACTTTTTCATGCAGACCAGATTTTGTGACTTCTGCCAAAAGCTGGCCCATCAGTCTTAAGGTAAATACTATGTTACACAGGGTATTGGCCCCCATTTGCTCCTGACAGATTGACTGCATTGGGCTGTTGGCCCCTCTCAGGGTTACTCATGGTACCTCACTGCTGTTGACACACTTTTAGGTTACAGTGTTGCTTTTCCAGTCTCATCGACTGACTTTGGCCATAACATTGTAGCTCTTGAAACTAATGTATCCATTGTTCTTAGTTTTCCAGACTATTTGCAGTCTGAGGATGGGGCACCTTTTGTCACAAAGACCACCCAGATGAGTCAGAAGTGAGATTTAGGCTCCTACCGTCTACAGGTAACTGGCATTGTTGCACATTTAAGAGGTTTCTGGCTATACCACCCTCACCTCCCATGCCATACACCTAAAGGTAGTTGAGTTCAGAAGGTGACAGTCTCCAGAACAGGACTATCTCCTTTTCCCTGTCTCCTGGGCAATAGGACACAAGATCTGGGTGAAAGAAGGAATGACTGAAAGAGAGTTAGCATTAGGTAGTAAAGGAAAAGCAGCAACCCTGGCAGCAGCAGAGTGGGCACCGTAGGCCCCAGGAGTGAGGGGGAGGGAATCACTAATGCAGTCAGTTCCCAAGATCACAGCCCTGGCACTACGGGTATTCTAGTCCTGGTCATTCATTGTGAGGGCCATCCTCTACACTGCAGGGCATTTACCAGTATCGCTGGCCTCCATCCACTAGATGGCAGCAGCACCTCCCCCCTAGTTGTCACAAGTAAAATTGTCTTCTGATACTGCCAAGTGCCCCCTCAGGGACAAAACTGCCCCCAGCTAGAACCACAGCCCTAGATCCAAAACCACCACCTGCATCAAGGGGCAGCCGCTGCTAACAGTCTGACCTGCTGCCGGATGTCATCCCTGTCCATGTGCTGTGAAAACACACAAACTCAAATAGACGTGCCAGCCCTGCACTGTTCAGCTGTGCCTGGTGCCATCAACACCAGGGCCCAATGTTGCGGAGAGACATGACAAGAGGATAGACACCACCTTGGTTCATTCAGTTTGATCATATGCTTTTGATGTCTGAGTGGTCTTGGGTATTGCCACACATGACACTGCTCAAGGTGATGAGATTTAACAACAAATTTTGCAGGACGTGGCTCGTGCCCTTTGGGGTTATATTTCATACGTGGAGAAGATGGGCCATGAGATGTTTCTCCATTAAGGACAGGGGTTTGTGTTTTGGCCCATTTATTGTCTCCCTCACTATTGACAATGTCACCAAAGATGAGCAGACCAATTTGTTTTTGTTTGTTTTTTCGAGTCGGAGTCTCACTCTGTCACCCCGGCTGGTGTGCAGTGGCCCGTTCATGGCCACTGCAGCCTCAACCTGCTGGACTTAGGAGTAGACCAATTTAAACTCCCTGTGCAGGTCATAATAATACTCTGGCCTTAGACTACTCATGGTTGCCTAAAATAAGACCTCCTGGCCCTGTGGAACTTAATCACAGTTAGCTGTCTGAGCCCTTGGAGAGCATGACTGAGATCAAGACTCAGGTCGGCTCTCTCTGCTGCTTTGAGTCTTATTGATGACAACCTTAACTAAAGGTTGTGTGAGACAAATGAATGGCATGGTTCTAACCTCTGTTTGTTAGGTCACTCGGAGTGGTCATCAGAGTAGTATATTTGTGTAAACATTCAAGTTTGGCCAAGAAAGTGTGAGACTGAGAAATTGTGAGAGGCAACCTGCTGTAGGCTCTAGGCGTCCCTGCATGTTCTTGCTGAGTATGCCGAAAACACAATCCCTAAACTGCTCTCCACCTGGGCCACTTGTCAGGGTTGTGTTTGTGTCCTTGTGAGCAACCATGAGGGATGAGGTAGTGTCTTCCCCAGGAAAACAAGCAGGCTTACTTCTAATTGCTGTAAAAGTGGTTAATCTTAGTGTTCCTCTCCCGTAAGGCAGGCTACTGCATGACAGTCCCTTTGCTTCCCCTCCTTGGGATGTGGGGGGCATGGGAAACTGACACAGATGAGCCTGAAACTGGCTATCACTTTTACTGTGAGGAATAATAGTCTTTTATTTTTGACCCAGGAGTCTCATGTCTTCTGCCAGCATCCATGAAAACATGGCAGGCAAACTTTTAGCTTACAAGTTGGGTAAAATGTCAAACACTGCACAGTTCCTGATGCTTTTTCCTCTTCAATGTTTGAAACAAATCTAACATATCAACTGTAAGTATTTCAGCATGTATCTCCAGAAGGATTCCTTAAAAAGAAGCATAACTGCCAGGCATAGTGGCTCATGCTTGTTAATTCTAGCACTTTGGGAGGCAGAGGCGAGAGGACTGCCTGAGCCCAGGGTTTTGAGACCAGCCTGAGCAACTTGATGAGACCTCGTCTCTACAATAAATCAAAAAATTATCTGGGTGCATGCCTGTAGTTCCAGCTACTTGAAAGGCTGGGGCGGAAGGATCACCTGAGCCCAGCAGGTCGAGGCTGTGGTGGCTGCGAGTGTGACACTGCACTCCAGCCTGGACGATAGCAAGACTCTGACTCAAAAAAGAAAAGAAATATAACCACAACTCTGTTAACACACCGCCAAATGTCAACACTAATTCCCTAACACAATTAAATACCCAGGCACACCAATTCAATAAGTGATTAGTTCTCTGTTGGATGTCATGTTGTGACAATCAATACCAAGTGTGACAGTTCTGAAGGGTAATGAGCTTCTATTTGCTAATATCATTTATGAAGTCAAGGTAGAAAAATTATTGCAGGTGTCAACTTCTAGATATCTGTTCTGTGTCAAAAGAAAATGTGACTCACTATAGTGGCTGAAACTGACAATACCAATAGTCCGATAAAGCCAAATGTGGTAAGGATGTGGAGCGCGTGGACTCTCAGACTTTGCTGGTGGAGTGTGAAATGCTACGACCAATGTAGGAAAACTGGCAGTTTCTTCTAAAATTAAACATAATTATCTTATGAGCTAAAATTTTTCCTTCCAGGTATCTATCTAAGAGAAATTGAGTGCTAGACCCATAATAAGACTTAAGGATGTTCATGATAGCTTTAGTCACAGTAGTTAAAAACTGGTGGAAAAAAACAGAATGAATAAACAAATTGTGGTATAGTCGTATGTTGAAATACTATAGTAAAAGGGGATGAACTACTGATATAGCAACATGGATCAATCATAAAAATATGTTGAGCCAAAGAAGCCAGAAGAAAATGGTAGATATGGCCAGGCTCAGTGGCTCAGCCTGTAATCCCAGCACTTTGGGAGGCCGAGGCGGGTGGATTGCCTGAGTCTGCGGCTTCAAGACCAGCCCAGGCAACTTGGCTACTCCTTGTCTCTACAGTACATCAAAAATTAGCCAGGTGTGGTAGTGCGCGCCTCTAGTTTCGGCTACTTGGAAGGCAGAGGCGGAAGGATCACCTGAGCACAGCAGGTCAAGACTGCAGTGGCCGTGAGTGTGCCACTGCACCCCAGCCTGGGTGACAGAGTGAGATTCCGACTCAAAAAAAAAAAATCATAACAGTGCTTGCCTCTGGGGAGGGGGCGTGTTGACTTACTAGAAAGGGGTGTGACACTTTCTAGGGCGATGGAAAGGTTCTACATAGTGATGCTTATATGACTGTATATAATTGTCAAGACTCTAGAATGGATTACTTAATATCTGTGCATCTTATGTAAATTATGACTCAGTCAAAAAAAAATAAGTCTTGCCGGGCACAGTGGCTCACGCCTATAATCCTAGCATTTTGGGAGGCTGAGGTGAGAGGATTGCCTGAGCCCATGAGTTCAAGACCAGCCTGGAAAATTTCACGAGACCTCATCTCTACAATAAATCAAAAAATTAGCCAGGCATGGTGGTGCATGCCTGTAGTTCCAGCTACTAGGAAGACTGAGGCGGAAGGATTGCCTGAGCCCAGCAGGTTGAGGCTGCAGTGGCCATGAGTGTGCCACTGCACTCTAACCTGGGTGACAGAGTGAGACTCCAACTCAAGAAGACAAAAACAAAAACATGAGTCTAGCCAGCGAGGTGATGAATTCTTTGCATTTTTGTGTCTGTCTGACCCACTCTGGGGCATGCTTTCCACACATTGCACTCACCTGCACAACACTAACTCCCGAAACCAAGCCTCAGTACACCTCTTTGTTCTTTTTTTCCGTCACGGGCTTCTTGGCTATAATGTTATTCAGGGTCTGGGTTCCATGCATGGCTCTGCACAGAGGCCTCGCCATCACCTCCAGGGATTATGTGACCAGGTCCGATCATGATGTCCAATATCCCAGTGGCCATGGTCAGTATTACTGCCATCTACAGCCTGATGGCAGTGGTCTTCATGGCCAAATCCTGAAGAGGAGAGTCCCACCTCCTTCATATGGGCACCAGCTGATGTGATCTGGAACTGCTGGCTTTGTGGAGCCCACCTGTATGGTGCTGTCTGGCGGCTGTATCTGGGAACGAGTCTCAGTTTTTTGCCTGACTCTCGTCCAGGCTGGAGTGCAGTGGCACTCTCACGGCCACCGCAGCCTCCACCTGCTGGGCTTAGGCGATCCTTCCACCTCAGCCTTCCAAGTAGCTCATACTAGAGGCGCGTGCTACCACGCCCGCCTTATTTTTTAATTTTATTTTATTGTAGAGATGAGGTCTCACCAAGTTGCTCAGGCTGGTCTAGAACCCCTGGGCTCAGGCAATACTCTCACCTCGGCCTCCCAAAGTGCTGGAATTACAGGCTGAGCCACCATGCCCAGCCCCCAGCAATTTTTTTTAAAGAAAGTTTTGTAGAGACAAAGTCCCACTATGTAGCCCAGGCTTCTTTAATTTTTTTTTTTTTTTTTTTTGTGATTCAGAGTCTCACTCTGTCCCCCTGGCTAGAGTGCAGAAGCATGATCATGGCTCATGCAGCCTCAACCTTCTGGGCTCAGGCGATTCTTCTACCTCAGCCCCCTGAGTAGCTGGGAATACAGGCATGCATTACCATGTCTGGCCATTTTTTTGTAGAGAAGAGGTCTATCTTGCCTAGGCTGGTCTCAAACTCCTCGGCTCAAGCAGTTCTCTCACCTTGGCCTCTCAAAGTGCTGGATTACAGGCATGAGCCACCACACGTGGCCTTTTAAATTTAATTTTAAAGAAGAATGAAATACAGACCAGTATTTCGGTATTAAGATTTTCAGTCAATTTTTGATTAAAAAAAAAAAAAGATGGACAACCAGTAGGTAATATTCCTTTCAGAATTATGAATTTAAATCACTATTTGTCGTAAAAAATATTTCATTGACCTATTGCCTAATTAGCAGTATTTGCAGATTAAGTAATCCATGATATATATACAATCAGGATCCCCCCACAACTCCCCCCAAAACAACACCACCACCAGCCGTTGCCTCTCTAACGGCTGTGGTGTGGCCATGTGCTCTTGGAGCTATGGTCAGGCCATATTTCCTGGTTTTGGCCCCCTCTTTCTCTCTAATTTACTTTCTAAATAAACTATATTTTCTAATTAAAACAAAACCAAGAAACAACAGCAAAAAACCCCCCAGAATTGGGCGAGATGTCTGTGATCTCAGCACTTTGGGAGGCTGAAGTAGAAGGATCACTTGAGGCTAGGAGTTCAAGACTAGCCTGGGCAACACAGTAAGATCTCATTTCTACAAAAAATAAAAAAGGTCGCTGGGTGTGGTGGTGCATACCTGTAGGCCTGGCAAATCAGGAGGCTGAGGCAGGAGGATCGCTTGAGCCCAGGAGTTCAAGGCTGCAGTGAGCTGTGATCATCATCACTGCACTCCAGCCGGGGCAATAAAAGTGAGACCCTATTTCGAAAAAAACAAAAACAAAAATCCAAAATGTGTCCCAGACTCTGAAATATAAATTTGCTTAACAGTACTTGAGTTACGCTATTAGACTTTGAGATACTAAAAACAGTGTTTTGTGCTACATGTGTATGAAAGCCTAGGTTTACGGTTGCTCTGCTGTTTCCAAGGGCACAGCTCTGCAGACACATCTGTACAAGATCTGATGTTCCAAGTGCTCAAATATTCCCTCCTAAAAGAAAAAGTGCCTGTAATCCCACGCCTTGGGAGGCTGAGGTGAATGGATTGCCTGAGCCCGCGGGTTCGAGACCCACCTGGG
>NW_007079684.1:179391-180742 GCF_000164805.1 Carlito syrichta | reverse complement strand
GCAGTGTAGTTCCAGCTACTTGGAAGGCTGAGGCAGAAGGATCACCAGAGCCCAGCAGGTTGAGGCTGTGGTGGCCGAGAGTGGCCACTGCACTCCAGTCTGGGCGACAGAGTGAGACTCCAACTCAAAAAAAAAAAGTCCCATTAATGGAGCCATTCATGTCTGAATTTCTAGGTAACAGCAATATAAAATAAACATCAATATAAATTGTCTACATAAAACCAAGAGGTGCACAGGACTTTTCTTCTTGAAAAATTCAAGACTTTAAGTCATTCTGTTGTAACGCTTCTAAGTGTTGTATGAGAAATTGCAACTTTTCCAGGCCAATGATACAGATCAATTCTATTTGTTTAATGCTAAAGAGAAATATATCACTTTTAAATTGAAAAAGTACTGGATTGAGAATCTGTATAACTAGGCCTTACTGTGGACTCTGTCACTAACTGATCTTCAGCAAATCATTTAACCTCTGCAAGTTAAACTCTGGTCTCCAAGGACTGACTCTGTTCTGTGGTTGAACAGGATGAACAGGATGAACTTGCAATTAAATGATACGCCCCTAGATGGTGGTGTTGTTCTGAGTCAGGCTCTGAATTTCTTTTCCCCTTCTATAATTACAGCGAAGTAAAAAGGCATAGGTTAGAAAATGATTTCCTATTGGTTCTAGAGGGAAAAAAAAATTACTGTTAAGAACTCATTCAGTGGCATTCAAAATTATATTAAATCATGAATCACATGACCCATTTGCATTTAACATTAATGAAAAGGAATAAACCATGACTGAGTATACCAAAGCCAACATATTCCCTTATAATTTGTCCATATATCCAAAACTATTTTATTTAGGTATATTTATCTAAGCTTAAGAAACTCACTAAAAACTAAACAATGGTTGTTAAGAGTATTGATTTACAACCCTGTAGAAATTTTTTTTTTCAAATTTCAGTTCTAATAATAAATTTTGATAAATATGCTCATTTCTTTAATTCTGAATGTTACATACTATATTCACGACCTGTGATTTCTATGAGCACAATGACAGATCCAGGCCATCACCCCCACCCCCAGCCATGTAAACAAGGGCATCTTTTAGAGAGATATGCTGTCTTTCAGTGTTCAAAAGGATAGGATATTAAATGGCTTTTTTAACCCACTGAAGAGATTCTAGTTTAAGGAGGCTCTGATGAACAATGTCAGGCTTTAACCTAAAATTCCTGAAAGGAAACAGAATGCGTTCCTGTCTCTCCACTCTGAAATTCAGTGAGTATAAAAAATTAAGCTGCCAGGCTCAGTGGCTCAGCCTGTAATCCCACGCCTTTGGGAGGCTGAGGTGAGTGGATTGCCTGAGCCC
>NW_007079684.1:169930-179331 GCF_000164805.1 Carlito syrichta | reverse complement strand
AAGGCTGCAGTGGCCGGGAGTGGCCACTGCACTCCCAGTCTGGGTGACAAATGAGACTCCAACTCAAAAAAAAAAAAATTATGCTTCTTACCCAGGCGTAGGGGCTCAAGCTTGTAATACCATCACTTTGGGAGGCTGAAGTGAGAGGATTGCCTGGGCTCAGGAATTTGAGACCAGCCTGGACAACTTGGTAAGACCTCATCTCTACAATAAACAAATTTTAAAAATGCCAGGTGTGGTAGTGCGCGTCTGTAGCTCCAGCTACTTGAAAGGCTGAGGCGAAAGGATCACTAGAGCCCAGCAGGTCGTGGCTATGGTGGCTGTGAGTGTGCCACTACACTCCAGCCTGGGTGACAGAGTGAGACTCCGATTCAAAAAAAAAAAAAATTATGCTTCTCCTTAAACATGGTTGAGTCTTGCCTTAGAGTCCACCAATATACAAAATGCAAAGGTGCTGTCCTAAGTTCACGGATTACATTTTTGCTTCCTGTTGGTTGAGTGGGTAAACAATGGCAAGCACAAAATAGAGCACAAGACAGTGTAATGACAAAACTGTGAATTTTGTTTCAATACAGATTTTTGTCAAAAATTAAAAAGATACTGAGTGAATCCAAGATGGTATTGCTATGTGAAAGTCATCCATCCATCCATCCATCCATCATATATTCATCCATTGTCCATCCATCCTACTGACCAACTGACCGACCAACTAACCTTCACTGAGCCTGAATGGTACAAAGGACTAGAGATATAAAGAGTACTAAGATACCATCTCCATCCTTAATAAACTCAGTCTAGTATGAGAAAGGGACATTGGAAGTTCAGTTTATTATAGTGTCAGGTAGATTTATAACTATTGCACGTATCATTTTGCTGACAGGTCAACATTTAAGAGGAATATTTTTCTCCAATAAAGATAGGTTTTCAAGCCGGGCTCGGTGGCTCCGCCTGTAATCAATCCCGCGCCTTTGGGAGGCTGAGGTGAGTGGATTGCCTGAGCCCGCGGGTTCGAGACCCGCCTAGGCAGCGAGACCTCATCTCCACAATATATCAAAAAATCAGCCGGGCTTGGTAGCGCATGCCTGTAATTCCGGCTACTTGGAAGGCTGAGGCGGAAGGATCTCCAGAGCCCAGCAGGTCGAGGCTGTGGTGGCCAGGAGCAGCCACTGCACTCCAGTCTGGGTGACAGAGTGAGACTCCAACTCAAAAAAAAAAAAACAAAAAAACATAGGTTTTCAGAATCTTCAATATAAGATGTTAACAGTACATAGGCAAAGATAATGTCCTCATGTCCCATTCCATACCCTGCCCCCCTTTCTGCTGTTGTAAATGAAAATTTTGTTTGGATCGTGCTTTGTCATCCATTTCTCATGAAATTACTTTTGAGTGAAAAAAATTATATATATTAGAGAGATGGGGGTCTCACTATATTGCCCAGGCTGGTCTTGAACTCCTGGGCTCAAGCGATCCTCCTGCCTCAGTCTCCCAAAGTACTGGGATTATAGGAGTGAGAGCCACCACACCCAGCCCCTTGAGTAAAATTTGACAAGAATTTTCCTTATTTTTCTTTACCCAAAACATGTAGAAAAATCAATTCCCATATTCCAAAAATCAAACGTAACCATGTAACTTGGAGGTGAACTTTATTTAGTCAAAGACAAAGTAAATATTTATTGCCTTCCTTACAAAACTCCACATGGTATTTACATAATGGTATAGCCACTGGCTGCCTAACTTTTTGCTCAATGGGAAAAAACAATGAAAACTAAAATGTGGTCCAGCATACGAAACTCTTCTCAAAAACAGAAGAAAGTCCTGCAAATTGTTGGGAAAGTGTTTTACATTTCCAATGAAATTCTATTCCGTTGATCTGTTTGGAAGATTGTCTTCAACCTATCTGGCTCTAGCCCATACACTGTAACTGATTCTATGGCGTGAAGAACCACTTTTATTTTAAGCTTAGAATGTATAACAATGGATAGTAGGAAAGTGAGTTTTCAATTACTCTTACAACTAAGCAGGGATGAGCTGGGGAAAAAAATAAAACAAAAAAGTACCAGTCTTCTGTCCCCTCGAATTATTTTTCATTCTGATTATATTGCAAAAATGTGCTGTGGGGGTCTGGCACTGCTTTCCATCTTAACAGTTGTTCTGCGTTCCACGATATCACATGTGATTCATAATGTGCTACTATAATAAGACACAGCTTTTACGTATTACTGGGGTAACACAAAGAAAATGAGTTTCCCTTTAGGTACCAGTAATTGTCAAAGGAATGACTGTGGATTCAGAAAGTGTGCTTCGTAATAACCCTGTTAACACAAAGAATACATGGCAAAGAAAGAAGTATGGCACGTATATGGAGGGTTAGTTGTATTAGCAAGGCGTTTCAGGGATGGTTTTGGTTCTTTTGACTAAGTAAGGTATATCAAGTTCTGATCCCCTTCACATCCTTGAACAAAAGGGGAACACTCGTAGCACAGGGAGCGTTTGGTGGTACGAGCTGATTTCACCACGTGCTGACAAATGTGTCAGCCAGTCAACAAACTCTTCTCTGGAAGGAAGGGTGTGCCCTGGCAGAGGGGCTCATGCACTCAAGATGTAAGAATCAATCTGAGTATCAAAAGTGAACTTCTGGTGACCAACCATCTCCTGACAGTTACAGTATGTAGGATGTCAAATGCCCTCTTTTAAAACTAAAGTAAAAAAAGAAAGAAGTACAGTTAATGTGCATGTACTGACTAAAACAGGTGTCCAGGTGCCACTCCTGCCTGTGGGCTTCCTGAGCTGCGTGTTGCCAGATGCTGTCCCTCAGCCTCGCTCACCCTCCAGATGCTGCCCGTGGGAGAATCCTAGCTTGTGGTTTTCCCCATGCACATTTCTATTGTAATGAAAGCTAACTACAAAATCTAGAAGTTTTCTGCTTTCAGAAAATTCTAGCGTACCATGTACAGCTTAGATATTTATCTTTCAGTTAAAAAAATAGTGCAAAAAACATATCTGATAGTCAAAGTGATAGTTCAAGTGAGTCCCTGCACTAAGGAACGCAGTCAAGCTTCACTTTCAGCTGACTTGTAGAAGCTGAACGTAGTTTTTGGGAAATATTCCTGACTTTCCCATGAGTTCTCCGCTCATCCACTCATCATCCACGGTCTCCAGCTCTGTGATCACCTCTCCAGCCTGGAAGGAGACAGGAGTTGGGATACTGATTGGTTTCTGGTAAGTAAGCATGGTCCATGGGAGCCCACCTGGGCAGCAGGTATAATCTCATTTATCTGATTTGCCAAGAGGATTAAATGATACACCACAGAGATGATCTATATGTAATGATGCCATTTGCTTGCATGCCTCTTTTTTTTTTGATGGAAGGAAAGTGACCTTATTTCAAAAGCTGCCAGATGGAGTAGTGGCTAGGTTCATGTCTCAAAGAAACCATTTCTCAATACAATATGCCTCTTTTCTTTTTTAAAAAAAATTTCTTTTCTTTTTGAGTCAGTCTTACTCTGTTGCCTGGGCTGGAGTATAGTGGCATGATTACAACTTACCACAACCTTGAATCCCTTGGCTCAAGAGATCCTCCTGTGTCAGTCTCCTGAGTAGCTGGGAATACAGGAGCCTGCCACCACACCTGGCTAATTTTTTAATTTTTGTAGAGATGAGGTCTTGCTATGTTGCCCAGGCTGGTCTTGAACTTCTGGGCTCAAGCAGTCCTCTAGCCTTGGCCTCCCAGAGTGCTGGGATTACAGGTATGAGCTACTGTGCCTGGCCTCAATATGCCCATTTCTCTGCCATTACCAGTCTTGCTGCACTTTGATTTTCCTGCTTGTATTTTATGCCTTCCGAATCCACCACTCCTAATCTAAAATCTCTCTTTAGCAAATAACAATACCAGCTATCATAGGTGTAATTTCATCTCACAATTCTTTATTGAGTACCCGCTATGTGTCAGATGCTGCTGTGGGCGCAATGAACAAAGGCTTCACTCTAGAGTAGAAAGACATGCTGGCAGAGGAGGACAGAAAGCACAGGGTTGCCAACTCACTAGGGAGGGCCTCACTGAAGGGGACATTTTAGCAATGACTTAGAGCAGAGGGAGTGAGTCACAGGCTTATCATATGTCCTGTCCTACTTCAATGTACTTTACAGAAACTAAACTCATTTAAACAACACTACAGTCCTAGAGATGGGTACTATTATTATCCTCATTTTGGAGATCTCTTTTTTTTTTAAGTTGAAGTCTCACTCTGTCGCCCAGACTGGAGTGCAGTGGCTGCTCCCGGCCACCGCAGCCTCGACCTGCTGGGCTCCAGCGATTCTTCTGCTCAGCCTTCCAAGTAGCTGGAACTATAGGTACACGCAACCATGTCTGGCTAATTTTTTGATTTATTGTAGAGATGAGATCTCGCCAAGTTGCCCAGGCGGGTCTCGAACCCACGGGCTCAGGCAATCCACTCACCTTGGCCTCCCAAAGCGTGATTACAGGCTGAGCCACCGAGCCTGGCTGGAGATCTATTTTTATAGATTTTCTTTTTTTTCCTTATTTTTTTCCATTAAGCCCTGCCATTCTAGGAAAGATTTCTTTATTTTAAGGAAAAAGAGACAGAAATCTAGAGAGACTCTACAAGTTGCCAGTGTTACATGTCTAATCGGTGGGAGAACCAATATTCCCAGGTCTTCTATTCCTAACCATGAGCTATGAGGCCACTGTGTTTCATGATGGACTTTTCCACTTGGAATGACTTTTATTTATTTATTTATTTGTTTTTTGAGTTGGAGTCTCACTCTGTCATCCAGACTGGAGTGCAGTGGCCGCTCCCGGCCACCGCAGCCTCGACCTGCTGGGCTCCGGCGATCCTTCCGCCTCAGCCTTCCAAGTAGCTGGAATTCCAGGCACGTGCCATCACGCCCGGCTGATTTTTTGATTTATTGTAGAGATGAGGGCTCGCCTACCCAGGCGGGTCTCAAGCCCGCGGGCTCAGGCAGTCCACTCACCTCAGCCTCCCAAAGGTGCGGGATTACAGGCTGAGCCACCAAGCCCGGCTTGGAATGACTTTTACCATCATCATCTTCATCAGCACCCCAAGCATTCTGCACTCTGATTTATTCTTACGCATAATGGCATCTCTCCTCAACCACTTGGGTTTCTTCCATTCCTACATGGCCCTGATATCAAAACTGTATTTTTTTCCTGTCTTAAAGAGCTTCACCCTGACTCGGAACATTGATTTATCCTCATAAGGTTAATCAACGGGGCTGTGTGTCTCATTCATGTGCAAATTATAATTCCTTCAGCAGATGAAGATGTGACTATTTTGTTCTTTATGGCTTCTAACCACTTCTTAGAATCTGCATTTAAGATTCTGCAAGGGTTTAGGATGACCCTGGTTCCTTTTAAGAAGATCTTTGTCAGGTTAGATGGATTTATTTGTAGCCCTAGTACATTACTGTCTGAGCAAACGGTTTAAGGCTTTTCTTTATGGAAAATGGAAACAAAACATGCTGACTATGAGATGCCATTCATTTACTCTGCTAAAACTGGTGAACATTCTGGTAATTCCAAGTTTCTGTTTTAAATAAGTTCCTTCTGGTCCCTAAATTATAGTATAATACTTGACTAAAGCTATTTTTTATAGGTCTGGTTCATACCTACATACCAGGTCAGTTTTCTGAGGGTTAGGACTATTTTTTTTTTTTTTTCTTGAGTCAGAGTCTCACTCTGTCACCCAGGCTAGAGTGCAGTGGCACGCACACCGTCATTGCAGCCTTGACCTGTTGGGCTCAGGCAATCCTTCTGCCTCAGCCTTCCAAGTAGCTGCAACCACAGACATGTGCCACTACACCCAACTAATTTTTTGATTTATTGTAGAGACAAGGTCTCGCCAAGTTGCCCAGGTTGGTCTTGAACCCCTTGAGTTCAGGCAATCCTCTTATGTCCGCCTCCCAAAGTGCTGGGATTACAGGTGTGAGCCACTGTACCTGGCTGGACTATTTTTTAAGAATAAATTCTACCTACTAACATTCTGTGGCTCTTTTTTTTTTTTCTTTGAGTTGGAGTCTCGCTCTGTCGCCCAGACTGGAGTGCAGTGGCCGCTCCCAGCCACTGCGGCCTCGACCTGCTGGGCTCCAGCGATCCTTCCGCCTCAGCCTTCCAAGTAGCCGGAATTATAGGCATGAGCTACCACACCCGGCTGATTTTTTGACTTATTGTAGAGATGAAGTCTTGCTGCTCAGGCGGGTCTCGAACCCGCGGGCTCAGGCAATCCACTCACCTCAGCCTCCCAAAGGCACGGGATTACAGGCTGAGCCACTGAGCCCGACTCTCTATGGCTCTTTAATAAAATATTAATGGCCAGCAACACTGAAAGCAGTGCAGAATCCCCTAATAAAAAAATCCTGGGGAAAAAAAAAAAAAAACTCTAGCCAGGCGTGGTGGCTAATGCATATAATCCCAGGGCTTTGGGAGGTGGAGGCAGGAAGATGGCTTGAGGCCAGGAGTTTGTAACCAGCCTGATAGATAGACCCTTGTTTCTACCAAAAAAAAAAAATTAACCAGGACTGGTGGTGTGTGCCTGCAGTCCTAGTTGGGAGGATAAGGCAAAAAACACTTCTTTGGTAAAGTAAGATTAAGTTTAAATTTTAGTCTTCTAAAAAAAACAAAAACAAACAAATAAAAAACCCCTGCAAAGCTCTGGTCAGTGCCTTTGTGGACAAGAATCCCGTGTCTTATGAGGAAGCTGCAAGGTTACAATGGCAAATTGTAGAGGTGCCATCCGATTTCTCCACCGATTTCAAAGACATGCCAGTAGCCGGCTGTCATGCAGAGGAAACTGAGAGCTGATGTGATGGACCAGGAACAAGGGATTACTCCGGGGATTGCGGGGTTATTAAGCCGAGGTTTTCTCTAAGAGCCTCCATGCCTGGAGGCTCATGTAAGTTAAGAAGCCCTGTTTCCCTATTCACTTTCTCCCATCTCTCCCCTTAGAGTTCACGTCTGAGATCTCATCACTCTTAGGTGACGATCAATATTCCGCCTAAACGTTCTACCCTTCAACAGAAGAATCATAGTGCTTAATGCAGTTACGAAAAGATATACATTCTGACCTTGAAGGAAAGCTCATCTTCATTCTCCCCGTGGAAATCATACAAGGCTTTGGCCGTCCTCCCCTTCAGTGCTATGGCAGACATACTTTTTGTCTCAGCTGTGAAGACATCAAAAATTCAGATCATAGAAAGACGCTAGACTAAAAACACCAAACGTTTTCAGAAACCCCTTGTCACTCTCAGAACAGAATATTTTCAATTCATCTTGAACTTATTTAACTTGTACAAAGATTAAGGATGTTCTCTTATCAGGGAAAAAAATAAACAAAATCGATTTATTAGACAAAATTCGCCATTATTTAGTAAAGGCATTTTAGTTTTGTCCCCTCATGACTCTAGTGAAGTATATGAATAAAGTCTGCATAACTGGATGAATCAACTCTCTTAAATGCAGACAAACAGCTGGCTGTGGTGGCTCACGCCTGTAAACCCAGTGATTTGGGAGGCTGAGGTGGGAGGACTGCTTGAGCCCAGGAGTTTGAGACCAGCCTGGGCAACATAGTGAGACTTCATCTCTACAAAAAAAGTTTAAAAAAATAAGCCGGGTATGGTGGCGTGTGCTTGTAGTCTCAACTACTTGACCTCCTACGCACAGGAGGTCGAGGCAGCAGTGAGCCATGATCAGACCACTGCACTGTAGCCTGGATGTCAGAGTGAGACCCTGACTCTGAAAAAAAAAAAAAGAAAGAAAGAAAGAAAAAAGGAGAACAAAAGAAAAATGTACACAGATAAACTGAGCATGGCCAGAGGGAAAAGGAACAGAAATGGTTTCAAAGGGCTTGGGCTCCTCCTGGAAGTTGTCATACCTGGGCAGGGCCGCACAAATGCTGCAGGGAAGACGCCCTCCCTGTCCTGCAGTCTGCCCCTGCACCAGTCGGAGTCCAGATGCTCAAGGATCAGGATCCGGTCTCCCCTTTTGAAGGATAAGTCACCACTGGTCTCTGCGGTAAAACTGTGAAGAGCTTCACACCATTCTGCAGAAAGCCTGTTAACCTGCCATAAATCAGAAGTTTGGTAAGAAATGTGGGATTTTATTTGATTCTGAGTTTTACAAAGCTTAAAAAATGGTTGAGGAAAAAAAAGCTAGGGGGTCATAAGATTTCAAAGCCTGCAGACTTCTGTAAATTACCTAATGCTTTATGTTGCTATCAAGTTTCAGAAATAAGTTTCTAATCATTTTTTTCTTATGATTCTAAATGACAATTGTGATGGAATTTGTGGTTTTTCTTCTTTTATGAGGTATAACAGTGTTTCTTTTTTTTGAGTTGGAGTCTCACTCCGTTGCCCAGTCTGGAGTGCAGCAGCACCCTCATGGCCACCCCAGTGCTAATCTCCTGGGCTCAGGCGATCCTTCTGCCTCAGCCTTCCAAGTAGCTGGAACTACAGGTGCATGCTGCCATGCCTGGCTAATTGTTTGATATATTGTAGAGACTAGGTCTCGCTAAGTTGCCCAGGCTGGTCTTGAATCTCTGGACGCAGGCAATCCTCTCACCTTGGCCTCCCAAATTGCTGGGATTACAGGCTTGAGCCATGCTGCCGGCCTAGGTATAACAATGTTTAAGCAAAAATGTTTTTTTTTTTTTTTTGAGTGGAGTCTCGCTCTGTCGCCCAGACTGGAGTGCAGTGGCCGCTCCCGGCCACCGCAGCCTCGACATGCTGGGCTCCGGCGATCCTCCCGCCTCCGCCTTCCGAGTAGCCGGAATGACAGGCGCGCGCTACCACGCCCGGCTGATTTCTTGATTTATTGTAGAGATGAGGTCTTGCTGCCCAGGCGGGTCTCGAACCCGCGGGCTCAGGCAATCCGTTCACCTCAGCCTCCCAAAGGCGCGGGATTACAGGCTGAGCCACCGAGCCCGGCTACGTGTCTATTTTATAAGCTTTGTTTTTAAAGAATGCAGTTTAGGTTTATGATTCTGTCTATTGGTGCTCTGTTTCTTATTTCACTAATTTCTACTCTCGTCTCCATTTATTCCTTCTTTCCAAATTTCTTTTTCTTTTTCTCACTTCTCATGTTGTGTGCTCTGTTACTAAAATTCAGTCTTTCTCCTTTTCTAATATAAGCAAGTAAGACTGTGCATGTCTAACTGAATATTCAAAGTTTTGATGTCTAGTAATTTTTTAAATTTAATTCTGAGGATTCTGTAATTTTCATTGAGATTTATTTTTCAGTCCCTGAGTAGGTTAGCGGCATGCTTTAAATTTTGCAGATATGTGGAGGGTTTTTCTGGTTACCTTTTTATTATTTCTACTTTCGTTTAATTATACTGTAGTCAGGTGACCTGATTACAGTATGTCTGATA